>NC_134840.1:96436413-96742182 GCF_965363235.1 Mytilus galloprovincialis
GTTACATTTCACTTATAGGGAACTCTTGACTAATTCAAAATCCTGGTTTCGTACTTGGAACATGATACAAAATTGTTCAAGTTAAATGCGAAGCTAATAAATATGTAGGACACGAGTGTTATAAAGTCCAAATTTTAACGAAATTAGAGATATTAACACCGCAAGACGTTCAAAGAGTACAAAAAATAAGGAAGACAGAACATTGAGCTAGTATATTTGTAATTTCCTGGTGGAAGCAAAACATATGAAGGGAAGAGAGGGATTTATGCAATAAAAAAATTACTTTTGATGAAATTTTCATATTATCCCCGGCCCATTATCCCCCACCCCCTAAAAACCCGTAAACGATTGAAAACGTTTTCATTGGGGTCCTCCAGATCTTCTTACGGAAAATCCTGGATCCACAATAGAGAGACTATCCCAGAAAGTCATGTCGTTTGCATCAGACTGCAAACGTGTATACGGGTTTACCTGTACATGATATAATGACAAAAACTTCTTTCCATACCTTCTCTCTATTATTGTTGGTCAAAATTATTATCAGTTTATACACTGTTGTGATCAGTAAAGTAGTAGCTATTTATATAATGAAATGCAATTTTAATCAATTAAATGTTTTAAACTAGTTCATGATATAATTTAAATAAATAAATAAAACAAAGAAATACATACTGCAGTATTTGAATTGAATATCAATCGCTACCGTCAACCCGGCGAGCATCAGAAGGACGAGAGATGTTGTTGAGGTTTCCATTTTTGTTCAGTACTCGTGAAGACCGCCGTTGCACGCGTGATTTCTTTTAATTATCAGAATTCAAGCCATTGTCTTGGTTTTTATATAAAACTGAGTCACGTGAATGCACAATGGGATAGTTCAATTACCTTCGGGTGTATGGAAGACTGATTGGGTCAAAATTGGTGACGATCTAAAATATTTAAATGTAAAATCTTTTCAGCTTACATAATATTCTAAAATGAAAATTGTAGTTTTTCCTTGATAGAAGTACATGCAGGGCCGTAACTACATTGAGGCAAATGAGGCAAATGCCTCATGTTAGAAATTTCAAAAAAAAAAAAAAACTGAAACAAAAGATTGTCTTAATATCAAATTGTTTTCACGGAGAGTGTCTTGCAGGTAGCAAGTTCTCTTCACTCTCTGGTGTCGACCCTGCATGGTTTTCGAGATCCATATTCTATTTTACTTTTAGTTTTCAGAGTTGATGGTCTATTGTTTGTTATTCTTGGTCCCGGGTTTTTCTTTTGTTCATTTACTAGTATTGTCTTGATTTATGACTATAGTCTGAGTGTTGATTTTCATTTGTAAACCTATGGTTTTGCAATGTTGCATGTCCACCGATGTCCAGACATTGTGCGAGAAAATATTTTAAGAATATACGATGCTACTGGACACAGAAAAAAAAATGGTGGTTTCTGCATGGAGAATTGAACTTGATATGAAAGATTACAAAACTGGCCTTTTTTTGTAGATAAAACTAGATAGCTGACACGGTTTTAATTAAACTTTTGAGTAAGGTCACGCATTTATCGGTATCAAATAAATTAAAAAAAAAATACAACACTGTATTGCCATATGACCTTTTATATTGAAGGGTTAAACTTGCATTTAATCGTGTTCAGACCCTTTAACGGAAAATACAGGACTTAGGAGTAAACGTGCACGGGACAGGCTAATCGCACACAAAGTCAATGCATATAAAAAATACAAATGATGAATGGTCAAAGTTTTTATTCCTGTTCTCAATCTTGATAGGTGCTGGGGGACTTCAACAATAAAAGAATCATTAATACCGTAAAAAAAGGTAAAGATGGTGCCTAGTGTCGACTTAAGCAGTACTACTACTTAAAGTATAATACTGCACTGTCACTGTCACTTTATCTAAATCATGTCATAAAAAAAATCACCAAAGTCTAAGCACAATACAAGACAAGAACAGACAGAGAAATCCGGTATTAATGATTAGGAGAATTACAATTTTTGCTTTATCCTACATATCGATCTTTTAATGTTGTCCCTAAAACCTAACTGTGTTAAATAACAATGAATCAATGTTTTTGTTTTTAGACCAGAATATTGTCGAAAAAAAATAAGCTAAAAATTGTTTCTGTTTCAATGTAAGAAAGAGTCCGCGGAGAAAACGCTCTCAATGCACGATTTTGTGTTATTTTTCTCAGAGCTGGCCCTCGGAACCCTCGCCAAAATTTTTTCGCCTCGCTACGCTCGGTGAACATATATTTTGCCTCACTATTAAAGAGAAGCTAGTTACGGCCCTGACATGTAAATAGAAATGCACGAAAATCAATCAAACACACTATTAAAGAATAATTTAAATATCGGTAGTAAATTTTTTTGTCAAATTCGGATTTTTATAAATCAGTAATGGTTTACAAGTACCTCCTGAACCTGCACAAAATCTAAAAATTGAAAGAAAAAAAAATAATTCATTTTGGCCAACTATTTATTACTAGTTATTAAGATTGAGAATACAAATAACATAAAACAAAGCTCTCCTCTATTACGGTTGGGTATAGATTCAGAGAATAGAGAGTAATGGGGGGAGGGGGGGTCGGGTAAACTGACGAATAGAGAGAATCCAAAGCATAAATATTACAAAATTCAGACATGATGACCGCGCACCTCCCTTTAATTTCTCCTATGTATAAATGAAAATCGTGAGATCAGCATATGACTTGTCTGGTGGCCCTATAATATAGTACCATTTAGCCAATAAATGATTTTAAAAAAATCTGCATTTACCAAACTGGGTGGGAACCGAGTAACGGGCAATGTTGGATTCAAGGCTATCTCAAAATGCGTTTTTGTTGTGTCATTATGTCTTCTACGATGCAGGCTATGAGGAAGTTAAATTATCTGCGAATAATATGAAATCATACAATTACTATATATGTGCTTGTCACAAGTCAGGAACGTTGTCAGAGGTTCTCGTTGTCTCTACAGTGTTTTGTTCAGTCTAGAATTGTTGATGACGAATAATTGACTGTTTTTGCATAATTCACACATACACTAGGTTAGTTGATATTTAGGGCTTCTAGTCGCCTTTTCTTACAGTTTTTACCTACTTGCGTCTCTCTATTGTACATTTGTATTGTATGCTTGCTGTTCTGTTGTCGTTTCACCCGTACATGAATTTTTCCACGTTGTCAATTAAGGTATACGTACCTACTAATAATAGTCTTCCTATGCATGAGCTCAGTAGAATCATATTTTCAAATAAAAGGAAAGATTAGAAGGACGCAATCCACGGGGAGGGTGATCTCTTCTTATATACACACAGACGTACTGCTTGTATCGGTCAAATTTTAAAATTTCAAACATATTAATGTAGTTCAATATCACGGAGGTAATATATCAATGGGCAGGAATAAATATGCGAATGGGTCATAAATGTTCATCTTTTGTAAAGATATTTCCCTATTAATTAAATGAATGGGTAAGAATTTCCGCGTAAATCATGCAATATATGAAAGGGGTTTCAACCCCAGTCGGACGTCTGTAGCGAAATTTGTATGTTGAGACCCGCGTGGGGAAATAAAAATGCATACACTTTTGTACATCAATTACAAAGCAAAAACACAATCTAGGATTTACAGACGTCTCGATCTATAATTGTTTATTTTTATTTTCAAAGGAAGGGTTGGCGAGATAGCATTGATACTCTTTAATGTTCTTAATATATGTCGTTCGTTATCTGTCGTAATTTTATAATATTCCGATAAAATATAAATGAGATCTAAATTTGGAAGAATGTGGTCCATCTTTGGATTTTTATCTAATAGACACTTGAATTTAATCAACCGTTACTTTATCTGACTATTTATGGAAACCACTCTACAGGATTGGATTCAAAAGCTTAAAGTTTATCATTCGTTTAGTAAACTATTTTCACCTTTGATCTGCCGAAGACACACCTTGCGGCTTGTACCATACGTGTGTCATTATGTCACCTTAACTATTAATGTATTAGTCTTGCAAATGTCAAAAGAATATAGGAATATGTGGTATGAGTGCAAATTAGACAACATAGTCTCCATCAAAGTCACAATTTGTAAAAGTAAACCATAAAAGGTCAAAGTACGGTCTTTCAACACGGAGCCTTGGCTCACACCGAACAGCAAGTTCGTAAATGACAAGTGTAAAACCATTCAAACGTTAAAACCAACCAATCGATATAAAAAATCGAAAAAAGAAAGACACATATGAACCACATAATCTAACGACAACTACTGAACATCAGGTTCCTGAATTAGGACAAGTGCAAACAGAAGCCGCGCGTTTAAACGTATTAATATATACCAACCTTCGCCCTTACATAATCTGAAACAATTAAATAGTGTAACATCATAACATTGAAAGACACATTATAAAATATCAATTGAAATGGCTAAACTCAATCAAAAGACATTAACAGAAGTGAACATACACTGAACGAATAAATCCGATCTATGATATAATGTAAATACAAAATCAATAAGATAAGGAGTGAATTAATAATGGCAACAGTAGTATACTGCTGTGAGATGTTAAAAAAATTAAAAAAAACAACCAATAACATTGAACAAAAATCCGCCAAATACAATAAGAAACACAGGTTAATGAAAATAATTTTGTTGTGTGGTATACAGTTTAAATGGAGAACGGACATATGTGTTGGTTCATAACCACGAAGAAGCGAAAATTTATAGTCATACCATGCACTTTTCAAAGCTAGTATATAGACGAGATCTAACCCCGTAGAAATAAACATCAAATGACAAGAAAGAATTACAAATAGTATCACCAGGTCAAATAAACAAGAAAGTACGATTTGAGAGTACTCGCAGTTACTGGCAGCTAGTAAAAAGCAAAAAAAAAAAAAAAAATAAATAATAAAAAAAAAAATGCATCAGAGACTAAAATCAACTAAAACACATCCCAGGGAATTTACTATTTTAACGTCGTGGACAGTCAGTACTATCTATGAAAGAATTTAGTAAAAGTTTTAAGAAATTTATGGTAACGAAATTCCTGACTTAATAATTTACCAGTGATGCATGGTTTACGTTTTTCAAAATCTATGACATCACTACACACATGATCATAACGAACGAGTTGGGATATAATATAATCACCATATGATGGGGTCGTCTAGAAAAGGAAAATTAACAATAGGGAATGAAAAATCGCATTTTCTAGTATAGAGTTTGCCTTTAGAAATAGAAATGTGTAAATCTATGAAAGGACAACTACTAGTAGGTATTGTTGAATGTATTAAACAAATGTAACAATGACGTGTCTTTACTGAGTTTGGTCATAAACTAAGATTCTTAGCGATACAAGATTATATCTGCTATTAAAGGGACCCAGTTATTGTTCATATGGATACCTACTACCTGTCGATACACCATATCCTCAAAACGTACAAATATGTTGTTCAGGAGAATATTTAAAGCTTCAATCATATCTTCACATTTCCAGTAAGTGTATATATCTAGCATACTTTCCTTTTTCGTTACAGAAAAAGGCTCCTGTAATTCAGTGGTTGTCGTTTGTTGATGTGTTACATATTTGTTTTTCTTTAATTTTTGTACATAAGGCGTTAGTTTTCTCGTTTGAATTGTTTTACAGCCGTACGTTGACCTATAACTGTTAAGTTCTGTGTCATTTGAGCTCGTCTGGATATTTGTCCCATTGGCAATTATTCCATACTAGTATCTTTTTTTATATTCAAACGAGTTACAACAAATAGATTGACAATGAGATTTTTTAAAAGATCATTTAATTAAATATGAAAACTTTTCTTGAGAAGATTGTGTGATTGTGGGAATGAGATATCACAAACATGTTTAACCCCGCCGCATTTTCGAGTCTGTCCCAAGCAAGAGCCTCTGACCTTTGTTAGTCTTTTGTGTCTTTTAATTTTAATTAATTCATATGTTTTGGAGTTTAGCGTGACGTCCATTTGCACTGTACTAGTTCACATTTTTGTTTGGGGATGCCATGCAGCTGGAGCCCGACACCGGGTGCGGGATTTCTTCTCTGTGTTCACCCATTCATAGCTTAATACTGTTTTCAGCTATTTGGTCGGGTTGTTGTCCCATTGACAAATTTTCCATTTCCATTTTTTAATTTTATTAACCCGTTTTATTTTATTTATGACAATGTATAACAATTTTGTGGGGTAAATTCTGTCCAAAATAACTTAATTAACAGAAGACAAAAAAAAATAGTTTTCAGTATTTCTAGTGTGGGGTAAGTTTCGGAGCGGGTGGCTGCTAATAAATGCCGTTTTCATTAATAGTTGAACTTCAAACCTTGACTTTACGTTCTCCAATACTCCATCCCCGAAACTAAAATTGCTGCTGTTGTTGATAAATGAAAATATAACTAAGTATTATTGGAGTTTAGTATGACGTCCATGTTCACTGAACTAGTATCCTATTTTGTTAAGGGTCCAGTTGAAGCCCGACTACGGGTGCTGGATTTTCTCGCTGAGTTGAAGACCAATTGGTAGCCTTCGGCTGTGTTCTTCTCTTATGTCGGACTGTTGTATCTTTGACACAATCCCAATAACCATTCTTTATTTTATTGCTATTACAATATGAAAACTTATGGTCTTACAATGAACGTATATTTTCACAATGAACAAGGTCATGTTCTCTGTATATTGCGTCTCCTGACTAAATCCTATGGATGTAGATATATGTATAGGAAGATGTGGTATTAGTGCCAATGAGACAACTCCCCATCTAAATTACAATTTATAAAAATAATCCATTATAGGTCAATGTACGGCCGTCAACACGGAGCCTTGGCTCACACCGAACAACAAGCTATAAAGGGCCCATAAATTACTAATGTAAAACCATTCAAACGGTAAAACCAACGGTGTACTGATTGATACTTTGAGAGATTATGATTTACATTTTCTACATTTGAAAATGCCTGTACCAAGTCAGGAATATGACAGTTCTTGTCCTTTCGTTTTTGATGCGTTTTGTTATTTGATTTTGCCGTGTGATTATGGACTTTCCGAATTGATTTTCCTCTGAGTTCAGTATTTTTGTGATTTTACTTTTTATTTATTAGTAGTATTTGGTTTGCACTTTTTTACAGTAACTGCGAGTAATCGTGGATCCGTACTTACTTTTTCTGGTCTCTCATTGGGTTATCTTAGTGTGTTACCTGATAAGCCGGTCAAGCCATTTTCAAACTATTTTTTTTTTTAGTTTGTTCTTATGCTTTATTGTCACGACAGTCTCCCGGACATAGAGGATGGTTGCACATGTATAAAAAAAATATGAAAAGGCCGGACATTCTGGATCTGAATTTTTAACCAACTATTTTTGACTTAAAGAAGTAATTTTTGCTATTGCCAAACTACATGTATGCCACATTGGTCAACTTGTATACTTATGATATGTACTTTTTACTTGTATATGAAGTTAATTGTTTGCAGTAATATTTTGTTCTGTTCACTTTTGCATTAATTTATACGAATGCTATTGCAAAGATATAATAAATATACGAGTTTATTGGAAATAAAACCAGGATATTGTTCGAAAACATGGTTATTCTACGAAATATAACAAAATATTTAACATTTTTGTTTGACTGTCATTCACTATAGTTATTTAGTTGACAATTTCCGTTGGGAACTTGAAGCAAACCATATCGTGATGATCATCCTTTACTTCGAACTCAACTGTTACTCTCAACTGAAAATAGATCCAACATTTATTGCAAATACCATAAAAATAATCATTATTTGGTTACAAATCAGTGTGTGTAGTTGTAGTTTTCGTCATTTATTTACAGAGTAACCGTTGGTAGTGACATTTTTCTTATATTTATTGATTTTGTCATACACATATTATTTCTGTTAATTTCAGTTGCTGTTATTACTTATTTTTTTTCACGATAAACAAAATGCTAAATCGCCATTTATAAACTTCACTTACTCCTATTATGAGTGTGTCAATGTGTTTTGTAATTCTAGCAATTTTTCTGTAGTTGTAAACTTGTTGCATTGCTGATAATTTTGTAATGGTTTTTTCATAATTTTCACGAAAAAAGACTCAAATGCTAAAACTGGTAAACTTTTGTCATTTAATTTCAAAACTTCAACAAGGGGTAAATGATGGTTTCAGGCATTTTCATAGATTTTATTTAGTGCTTATCATAATTTTTACATATTATTCAGCATGTTTTCGATTCTGTTTGCTATTAGTAGATTCTCTCTAATCCTTATGTTATATTTTAACTAAGATGGTCATGTTGGTTGACATAATATAAAAAGAAGATGTGGTATGATTGCCAATGAGACAACTATCCACAAAAGACCAAAATAGCACAGAAATAAACAACTATAGGTCACCGTACGGCCTTCAACAATGAGCAAAGCCCACACCGCATAGTCAGCTATAAACGGCCCCGATAAGACAATGTAAAACAATTCAAACGAGAAAACTAAGCATACTTTAAAAATTACAATCCAATAATCATCTTAAATTTGGTTTGAATAGAATAGTTCCAAAAAAATGAAGTTCGAGAAAGTTGATGACGGGCGCCAAGTGATGTCAAAAAGCTTTGTAAAAGTTCCCTTTATTTTAAGAACTATTATGTAGTGTACAATTTCATCAGAATACAACACATTCGAATCTTAAAATACATACCAATGGATATACGGGATTTACATATATTTGGTTTGAGTATACAATTGTTTCGCCATTTACGATTGGACAATGATCAACATTATTATTTGCGCATGCATCTTTTGGGATTCCCACAAAAGGAATTGGTATAAATCCCAGAATTCCATGAACTGATGTTGTTACTCTTGTTGTGTCGACTTCTGCAATGATAATCAAACTATTAACAAATTAAGGTAAATTCATAAAGGTATGAAGTCATAGAACCTGCCAAAACCAAATAAATCATATAAATTAATTTAAATCAAGTCCTGACCAGTAACACAATCTGATGAACAGTAGTTGTCGTTTGTTTAAGTAATTTATATGTGTTTCTCGTTTCTCGTTTTTTTTTTTTTTATTTTATATAGATTAGACCGTTGGTTTTCCCGTTTGAATGGTTTTACACAAGTACTTTTGGGGCCCTTTATAGCTTGTTGTTCGGTGTATGTCAAGGATCCGTGTTGAAGGCCGTACATTGACCTATAATGGATTACTTTTTTTTCAAATTGTTATTTGGATGGAGAGTTGTCTCATTGGCACTCACACCACATCTTCCTATATCTATCTACTGACCAGTATCACAACATTGTATACTATAAGTTTGTTGCAGAACATGGCATAGGGAGTATAATCTCGCCATCTGAATGATAATGATGCAGAATATTGCTGTTCATTTAAGCTTTGTCATTTTAAAGTTAATTCCGCTTACTAGTATGTTACACCGAAACCCTTACAAAGTAATTTTATAATTAATTATCTTTCATCTACAGTGCAACAATATATTTTTTTTTCGATTTTAACAAGCACAAATGTTGTTATATAAACCGCGTCTATTTTGCAATTCCCTTACCTTTAACTTTGATGAATTAATTATATATTAGGTTAACTTTTTTGCCAGATCTTGTTCAATATAGAATAGTTACCAAAAGTACCAGGATTATAATTTAGTACGCCAGACGCGCGTATCGTCTACATAAGACTCATCAGTGACGCTCATATCTAAAGAATGGATGTGGTGTACTATTAACTTGCAAACATTGGGCAATAGTTGACCTTACTTAGGATTTGTCCATTATTTGTTAAATTGGAGCAAATGATTTCAAAAGAGTACCTGTGTTTCGATATGTATTTGTTGTGGTATCAACCAATAAAATTTCATGTAACTTACTTGAGGTAAATGTAATGGCGACTGTGACATTTGTTCCACGTTTCAATTTACAAGGTTCTGCTGTACAAGGGCTGATGTCAATTGATTTGACAAGTCCATCTCGGGAACCTGTATAGACAAAAAATAAGTAAAAATATCACTTCATTTATTTTCCAAGCAACGACCTATACAAATAAAGGCAACAGTAATATACCGCTGTTCGAAAGTCATAAATTCATTTTAGCCACTTTACTTGTACTCTTGCAGTACATTTTCCTCTAACAATGTCTAATGAATATACACACATTTGTTTCATGTAACATAATTACACAATTATATAGATTGTCATGTTACACAGTAGTTGTGACTTATCAATGATACGTACTAAATTATTATATCATTCATCTTATGATAGTACCTCAACTTGAACACGTTTGTGTAGGTTAATAATTTGGAAGTTAAATGTAAAACTAGTTCGATACATACACTGGTATATTCTACTTTAAATGTAATGCCTTATAATAAGATAAAGATAAAGATAAAGATAGATAAGCAGAATAAGTACTAACTAACTAGGTGCATTAACATAAGTACATTGTCTATATAGACTACTGAGTAGGTTAATGTGCCAACTTCGGTATATTTGTTCCCAAAATCAAATGTTTGACAAGACATTTTTAATTTGGTGCAATGTAACGTACACTACAGCTGTACGTGTTGTTACAGGGATGAGTGTCATGTCTTAAAGCAATATATACAATGTTAGACCAAAATCGAAACTTACAATTCAATATAATAACTAATAAAGCAGTGGTTTCTCTTTTCTATAGCTCTGCCTATAATTTCGCTACGTTTGGCGATTAAAAAATATATTTGTTTGACTTCAAAATTACAAATAAATGTATATTAGCTTCAATTATTTACCAATATTTGCTCATCCTTATTAGAGTTTGAAATTCATATTGCATCGAATGATAGATAGAAATGTTAATTTATCAGAAGAGGGTTGTTTGAATTGCAAAAACAATGAAAAAGACAACATATCTTTTGAAAAAATGAAATGAGGATCACTGATACTCGATCTCTGAGATAAATTGTAGGTCGAACAAAAAACCTGAAATTCTATAAGATACGTGGCACAACACCGAATCTTGAGACTTATTAAAGAGAATGAATATTATTAGGTTTATATTTATTGGGTGTTATTATGAATTCATTCAACGAACATCAAAAGGTTTTGACAAAAATAAAGTATCGGGCTGTGTTGGACAAGATCCTATTGATGTGAGTTTAAGATGGGGTTGTATCTAGCAGAATACATTTTCTTGATGAATAGTGATGATTTAATTGAAAGCAGATCTAGACGGTACATTTTAAAATTTTGAGCATTTCCAGAGGACTGCGTTAACAATGATTAACGATTCAAAATTAATGTGTGATGATTTTATATCCGAATATATTTTTAAGTACATACATACTACATGTACTAGTGTATATTCTTTTTTCAGGCAATAAAAAGATGTTACATACCACAGTCCCTGTAGTTATGAATGACGATAGCAGAAGCTGCGACCAAAACACAAGAGAATATTGTTAACTTGATCATAATGTAGAATGTCCAGTTGGTGTATGGCCAGTTAGTAAAGAATTATGATGATTACCGCAATGTCTTATAGTCGTATTCGGAATAGTTTATTCTAAGGTCAAGTGGAGGTAGACAAAGGTTGTCACTGTTTGAATTTGTTACTGTATCAATATTCTTAAACTTTGAAATAAAATTTAAAAAAATTTAGAATTGAAAACGCATAATTAATTAAAAATATTTGGTGAATACTCCAAATAAAGTGATGCAGAAAACAATAGTTCTTGCCTTTCCTCCCCTTCTCATCAACATTTGAGATATTCCACATTTAACATTAATGTCACACAAGGACATACATGTAACATGGCACCATATTCAGCTTTATTGATGGTCTGATATATATATAGTCCAAAGTTCATCAAGAAAATAAAATCATACGACGTCTTCGGAATCTTTAATAAATCGAATGATCTTTTAATTTGATTTGTTTTGGGTTCTTAGAAAAAATCGGACTTAAATACCTTAATTAAGAAGAATATATTATGAAAAGATATACACCAAATTAGAGGTTGCGCCCATATTGCCAGATTAACTGAATAAATTCTATAGAACTTTCTCTCTGTATTTTTTTAAAGATTTAAATTCAAATTATAAATTGAACTTACAGTGGCACTGGCATAGGGAAGATTTTATTTTGATTTTCGACCCTCAGAGACCCCGTAGTCAAAATATAAATTCAGAAAAGATCAGATCAAGTTTTACATATAATGTTGCCTTTAAATTTTCGTTCCAATGTGTTGATAATGGTACGGTATAACAAAACAAAACACCCTTTTTTAGAATTTTAACACAGTGCTATAAAACATAACAGACAGGTCACTAACCATTTATGTAATTTTGTTTTGTTTTGTCATTTACTGTGAAAGTGGGTTTTTTTCTATAAGAGATGGTACGGGTGATCACCATGCAAATAACCTTACTCTGGTTTTTTCTGTGATGATCACGATAATCTCCCAGAGGTTACATACACATTATGCTACTATGTGTTAAAAATTGTAATCATAAAGTAACTTGTTATATCAGTTCTAATTGTACATGCTCTGTAGTTCAAGAAAATAAGTTACCCGAAATGAAATTTTGCACAAAATTCTGATCTCAGAATATTTTAATTTTGAAATATCCGCCAAAGTCGACACACATATATTTCATTACACACCAATGTTTATGATATAAACTCTAGCGTATTAAATAAGAAGATTTTTGTGTAAAATTTTTTGATTTCTTTTTTAATCATGGCAACCATGCCCTAGGCGGTAACATCCAAATTCTGATACACTTAGTTAAGTATGCAAGTGACTTGTGGTTCAAGCTTCAAATGATCATATTCAGCAGTAGTTTTTCTTAGACGATTTCACTAATTTAACTTGTAATGAAGAAATGTGTTAATTCCGACGAGTAAATACCAAAACTCCAAAAGCGATAGAACACAATCTATATAATTTATAAAGTTCCATAAACTCTTCTACTCAAGATTGATGATCTTCACCTTAACATTACAAGCAGATATACGTATGCAAGTAGGATGGACAGCAAAACAAGTACGTCACCGCTTCTGTTATTCGCCACATTTTCTTTTCCTTTAAGATCAGTTGCACTATCGCACTGTTTTTTCTCTCCAAAATAACCGTTAACAATTGAAGACTGAACAACTTTAAAAGAAAAAAAACAGCAAAAAGAAGAGAGGGTGCTGTGAATTCAAGGTAAAGAAAGTACAATATTCAGGTGACAAGGTGAGAGAGAAAGCTTTAAATTATAGAGAAGTATAAGAAAGATTCACTTATCCTACATCATTAAACTTAGTAACTAAATGAATTTTGAACATTCCAACATTCCAATGTGTACATCCGTGCCTTGGTTTTACATAGATGGATTATAACACAATGTGTACCCGTAATTGTAATAATTTTACCCATTATGTCTGTTTGTTTTGTTCACGCATCGTTGTCAATATAATGGAATGTTGTGCGACTGTCGTACAAGTGAGCGGTTGAGCGCTATAGATAAAGTCAACAGTAGTAAACCGCTGTTTGAAATTCATAAATCAATTGACAAAAAGACAAATCCGCTTTACAATAAAACTGAAGGAAACACATCAAATATAAGAGAAGAACTACGGCACAACAGAAACACATAATTAAAATGTAAGACACACAGAAACGAACTATAATATAACAATTGTCATTTTCCTGACGTGGTACAGAACATTTTAAGAAAAAAAAAATGATAGATTGAACCTGGTTTTGTAAAACAAAGTTAAATTCAACATTTTAAACAAAAGAAAATGCCTGTTTCAAGTCAGGAATATGACAGTTGTTATCAATTTGTTTGATGTGTTTGAGCTTTTGATTTTTTCATTTGATTGGGGACTTTCCGTTTTAAATTTTCCTAAGAGTTCAGAACTTTTGTGATTTCACTTTTACACAAGTACCCAATTCTCTGTAGTTAATTCTTTTTTACCTGAAAATATGTAGTACGGCGAAATTAGATCAATTGTATATAATTAATGATTTTTACAGCTAAGGCGAAATGAAAATAAGCGGAAGAAAGAATAAAAGAATGAAGAGAGATTTAAACAGAATTATTGCTGGTAATCCCGTTATTGATAATATTTTTCGTAGTAAAAGTTACTTTGTCATTGTTTTATTTATCTATTTTTACACTTTTGCCGAAAGTTGTATTTAGTTACATTCAATATTACTCATATACATACATGTCAGAACAAGAAAGTTGTTTTTTTTCTAAAAAGAAAATAAACTTCTCCTTTAAGATATTTAAACCAGTCTTTCTCAATGTTCAATTTACAACCAAAACAATTTACTAGGCAAAGCTGGTTCTATATAATCATGGAATACAAAGTCCAAACATGTGTGTAGAAACTGTCGATATCTTTTTATTGGTTCTCGCTGATTAACTTTCGCACAGCGTTCTAAATATAATGGAATTTTATACGACTGTCGTACAAGTGAGAGGTTTAGCGGTGTACATTAAGGCAAGAGTAGTATACCGCTGTTCGAAATTCATAAATCGATTGAGTAAAAACCAAATCCGGTTACAAAGTAGAACTGAGGGAAACACATCAAATATAAGAGAACTATGACACAACATTAAAATGTAAAACACACAGACACGAACTATAATATAACAATTGTCATTTTCCTGACTTGGTACAGAACATTTTAAAAAAAAATGGTGGGTTGAACCTGGTTTTGTAAAACCAGGTTAAATTAACCATTTTCAACATAAGAAAATGCCTGTATCAAGTCAGGAATATGACAGTTGTTATCAATTTGTTTGATGTGTTTGAGGTATGACTTTGCTGTTTGATTGGGGAAATTCCGTTTTGAATTTTTTGAGTTCAGAACTTTTGTGATTTAACATTTTACACAAGTACCCATTTCGCCGTAGTTGATTCTTTTTTTACCTAAAAATTGACATTTCTTGTCCATTCGTTTTTGATGTGTTTTGTCATTTGATTTTGCCATGTAATTAGGGACTTTCCGAATTGATTTTTCTCTATATTCAGTATTTTTGTGATTTTACTTTTTTGTAGTAGTAAACCTAAATTGGATCAATTTTATATAATGATTTTAAAAGCTGAGGCGAAATGAAAATAAGCGGAAGAAAGATGAAAAGAAAGAAGAGAGATTTAAACAGAATTATTGCTGGTAATCCCGTTATTGGTTAAATTTACTTTGTCGTTGTTTTATTTATCTATTTTTACACTTTTGCCGAAAGTTTAATTAAGTTACATTCAATATTACTTATATATACACACATCAGAACAAGAAAGTTGTTTTTATCTGAAAAGAAAACTAAAACTTTCCTTAAAGATTTTAAACCAGTCGTTCCCATTGTTTGACTCTTTGATTAACGTACGATTTTAGATCTTGTATGTACTTTAAATATGTACGCATATTACTTAGAGTAGACCATTTTGGTTAAAGTCACCTTGCTAGATCGAAACCAGAGCACTTCTGTAATCTTATAAAGTGTTAATAACCTTAATAGGAATGAAATATGTACTATGCAGATCACACTTGAACAATTACCTTTTCTTTATAAATGATAGGAATAATGTTAAGTTTACATTCAACCTCAAAATTCCAAGATTCTTCCTTTTTGAGTATGCCAGTTTTTGCATTTCAGGTGTCAGACCACCAATTAAAAAACCCTATCTGTTCAACCAAATTTTACAATTTTCACAGCTTTTATATATATATTACCTTTAGTTTAACTTCATAGAAACCAGGTATATCCTGAATTGTACATGCAACAGCTTTCTACATGCCAATTTTCACCATACCGTCAAAGCCTTCTAACAAAAAACTGACCTTCAATTAGAGGTACTCCAAAAATAACCCCTGGTTTTCTGGAAATCTGGGTCCCTTTATAGTTTGCTGTTCGACGAGACCCAACGCTCCATGTTGAAGACCGTACATTGACCTATTATGGTTTACTTTTATAAATTGTGACTTGTATGAAGAATGGTCTCATTGGCACTCATAACCCCTCTTCCTATATCTATAAACCAATAACTTTACCAATTTTTATGCACCAGATGCGCATTTTGATAATCAATGTCTATTCAGTTATGCTCGAGGTAAAATATTTGAAAATCCAAAGCTTAATATTAAAAAGATGAAAAGCTGTTAACCAAAATAGACCATAAATTATGACCAAAGCCAGGCAAGCAATCGGCGATTTGCATGAGGTAGATATAATCCTTAATTTCAAATAATTTCCAATATTTTGTAACAACAAATTTTTATAACACAAAATCCATATTTTCATGCCAGTACCGAAGTACTGGCTACTGGGCTGGTGAACCCTCGGGGAATATCCATTCACCAGTTGAGGAATCGACCCAGTGTTATAATAACAAAAATAATGGTACCAATTTTTCAGCACCAGATGCGTATTTCGACAATAAATATCTCTTTAGTAATGCTCGAGGCAAAATATTTGAAAATCCAAAGCTTATTTAAAAGATGAAGCGCTATACACCAAAATGGACAAAAAGTAAAGCCAAAGCCGGCAACGATTTGATCAATGTAAAGATTTCGTTGATTTCTTCCAGCAATTTCTTAATTAATGTTTTGAAAAAATAATCGTTTTTCAACGAATTGAGTTAGATAAGAAAATATAGATAAGTAATTGTTACTTTTTGGCTCTCTGCGAATTGTAGCCACATCTAAAGGCAAGGCCTCCCCTGAACACCTGAAGGTTTATGTTAATTATAACTACTCAGACTTTGTAAAACGTCACTAGTGTCTGAGTAGAAAGTTAATGAACCATGGGCATGTCAATAAATGTTTCGTCCTTTTTCTAAATTTAGAAATTTCAACGGAAGGTACCATGAGTCTTATGTATACGAAACGCGCGCCTGGCGACTTATAGACCTGTTGCCTTTGATTTTATCCACTTTTTTCTACTTAATAAAATTCCTGTACCAAGTCAGGAATATGACAGTTGCTGTCCATTCGTTTGCCAGTTTGAGTTTTAGATTATGTCATTTGATTATGGACTTTCCGTTTGGAATTTCTTCGGAATCTAGTATTTTCACTTTTTTGTAAACCCAAACTACACAAAAATAAATGACGTGCTTCGTCTCAACACTAGTAATTGTTCCAAAATATTATTCCGTCATATAAACTAGTTACCTTAATACTTTTCATTAAAATGATATAAACCATTTGAAGATCATGTTCAATATATAATACTTTTGGAAGGTGAAAAAGGACTTGCCAATGCTATTTCTAAAGCAATGGACCAGGTCAGATGAATAATATCCACAGTCTGATCTCAGAAAATTCACTCCAGGTTCTGTGAACAAACTCGAATACCCATAACCTATGATTTTTATTGAATATTTTGATGATTAAGATGTGATATGTGCATGGTGATACCTTTTCCTTTTGAAAACGTCGTGCGTACTGATTGCATTTTTACTCTTAGCTAAATGATTTTTTCATTAGATGCTATTAGCTTTGAACTAGATGTCAGTAACTGCGAGTACTCTCAGTGGCTGTACCTGTTGACTTCTTGTTTTTAACGGAATATCAAACATAGTTTTTACGCCATACGGTGATGTGGTTTATACAGCTCGGCAATTTAAAAATGATCTAAGTAAACTAGTTGATCCATGTTTTCAAGCTATAGAATTTGTGGAACTGATATATTGTTGATAATGTTCAAATTTTAATAAAGTAAAGACGAAATGCATTTGTATATTAACTTTGAATAACTTCAGTTCAAATAAAAATGTTGACTGTCTGTATACAAGCATAGTCACAAAAAATGAAAAATATAAAGTCTTCCAAATAAATCAGGTATTTATTTTGATAACGATGTACCTTGTACATCATTTCATGGTCATTTTACTCCGCAAATATTTACACTTTTTGTGTTTTCAATGTTTTGATGAAGCCGGGTTTCTAAAAAAAGCGTTTTCGACGCACTTAATTTATAACGTGCTTATTCTATTTTTTATGAATTATATTAGTATTCAACATATGCTAAAAAAATGTTGAACATGGTTGTGTGGCTAGCCAGACCTCGTGCTTGATGGCAATGTTAAATATACACTAAAATGACAACATTACATTATAAAAGAACCCACATCTTGCGATTTTAACATACGTATATGAAATTCTCCGTTGATAAAATAAGGTCCAATCTCTCAAGGGACACGAGAAAAAAAATCGTTACATTGTGTATGATGTAGAAGCAGGGTCTGTAAAATTCATCTGCATAACTGTTATTATAACAATGAAGGTGAATAATTTACATGGTGCATTTTTTGCTATACACACAAAATTTCCAGAAAATAGATAAATATTTAAAAATTATTTTATAAAGTTTCGTTGCTTTATTGAAAAGAATAATATTCTCTTTCTTACATCTGCAGTGTAAATAATGTAAGATTTGACGGAGAGAAAGGAGTTTAGTGCAATGATATTATCGTAAAAAGTAAAATCTCAAAAATGCTGAACTCGGAAGAAAATTCAAAAGGGAAAGTCCCAAATCAAATGTCAAAATCAAATGATAAAACACATCAAGCGAATGAACAACAACTGTCATATTCCTAACTTGGTACAGACAGGTAGAAAATGGTGGTTTGCCTCACTTGTATGACAGTCGCATCAAATTTCATTATATTTACAACGATGCGTGAACAAAACAGACATAATACATAAAATTGTCAAAATAGGGGTACAGCAGTCATCACCGTGTAATAATCTCAATTACTAGTAGAACAAAATAATATTTCTGTCGTTCCGTTGTTTTCATTTTATAGTTAATGTGTTTCCCTCGGTTTAAGATTGTAACCCGGATTTGTTTTCTCTCAATCGATTTGTGAGTTTGGAACAGCGGTATACTACTGTTGCCTTTTTAAAAGCTCAAAGAGCTTATGTTATTGTTTATTTAACATTCTGACTTTAAATAAAGCTTTGAAAATTGAAAAGTTAGTTATACGATTACTATCCAAATTAGTTGGCCGATAAGACGGGATTGTTCCAGTTGTTATCCGTTCGTTTGATGAGTTTGAGCTATTGATTCTGCCATTTAATTAGGAACTTTCCATTTTGAAATTTCTTCGTAGTTTTGTGCTTTTATTATTAGTAGATATCTATGGAAACAGAAAAAAAGTCGTCCGATCGGTAAACCTAACGATTGTTTCCTATTTCAATTTTTGACTGAGTTATGATTTGCATGACGGTTGATGCATACACATCAAGAGATGCCTTCCTTGTGGATGTACCAGCTTGCGCTCCCTTTAGAGTTTGTGCGATTTCCCCAGTTTTTGTTTGATTTGTATCTTCTTTGTCGATTGATGAGTTTTTAGAATGAGTTATTGTTAACAAGTGATACCAAAAATTGATGTACCTGGCAAATGTTTGGTTGAAAATTCAAGATTAAAAAAAAATCAACTCTAAGCAATATATCGAACGACGTAAAAAAGAGGGACGAAAGATACCAGAGGGACAGTCATACTCATAGATCGAAAATAAACTGACAACGCCATGGCTAAAAATGAAAAAAGACAAACAATAGTACAACATAGAAAACTAAATAATAAGCAACACAACCCCCACCAAAAACTGGAGTTACCGAACTTGCCAACTTTTAATTTTTTAAAAGATTCATTGTCTATTACGAATTCCGAAGATATTTGAAATAGAAAGATAGAACTTAAATATATATGTGACTAGTACTGTAACCTATAGAAATATACCCCCTGACAAACCACAACAACACGCAAATAAGTTATGTACAGAAAATTGTATCGGAAAAGTCTGTATCTGTAAACACTTGTTTCACACAAAAAAAGAAATGTGAACAAAAGATAAAAAAAAAATTATAGAATTATGAAGGCTGCTTGTTCTGTGTTGATAACAAATAAATCATGATTGACTGAATCAACCAAACAAGTAATTATGTACTAGTTAGAGGGTTGTGAAATCAAAATTACATTTTGTCATCTAAGGAAGGGGTGTGGGATATTGAGTTGTTGATTTTTTTTTTTAAATATTTTGATCTTATTGAAATTTGAACAAGCGTTTATAGACTAATATTTGAAACTGAATCATTATAATTGTTTGTACTTTCATAATGAAGCTTACTTCTGAAGAATTGTACGAACTGATGTGCACAGAAATAGTTGGTTCAGAAAAGTTGTTGAACATAGAAGACTTTTTTTCAAGATGAATGAAGTATTTAATTCTCCTCCATTTTCTGAAATTCACACACAGGTGTGCAGTGGCAGTAAAGCAGAAGGACTTTTTATGAATGGCAGCGACCTAGATGTTGTGCGGACTATGTTTAAATTTATGGCGTATCAATTAGGTACGAGCGTAGTAAACATCGATAAGAAGAAAGCAGTTTTATTTATGGATCATGAGATGTCATCACCAGGATATACAAGACTGTGGATACAGGACAAAAACCACCCACAATGGAGAGATCGATGGATAAAAATTGCCAATGACGGACTTTTATTCTCAAGTAGCCAGTTTAGAGATTGGATAAAAGGCGAACAAAGGTCCGTAATACTGGAGCGATATAATTCGTGTATGTGTACGATGGGTGTCCACGACCTGACCGGACCATGTATTTCAAGTAATCGACTTGATCAAGCTTTTAGCATAGTTTGCCAAGCCTGGCCTGAATCTGCAATGCCTTGGTTTTCCCGAAAAAGACTGTACAATTGTTACACAGACCAAATGATAACCAGACAATTAGAGAGAGCAATACTACTTGTTCCAGTAGGGAACAACACAGATTCAGTCGACGTGCATCCTGGTGAATGGGGAATATCTTTTACCATGACAGAGAAAGATCTGATACATTCGTGGAACCATGTACGAATGATTTGCTATGCTTGTTTAAAAATGATATTAAAAGAGTTTATTAGGTCAATATTAAACGATGACATCATGACATCATATTTAGTTAAAACTGCAATATTATGGATATCAGAAGAAATTGATCCTATCGCATGGTCCCCAAAAAATCTGTATAAGTGTTTTCTGCAATGTATCAAACGACTCTCGTATTACATCAAATTCCGTTTTTTTTCAAAACTATTTTATACCACATTGCAATATGATTAGGTACACTGCTACTGAACAGTCACTTGCTTATTTGTCAAACTTGCTGGATGATATCAGCACCAATGGACTTGAGTATTTACTACAATGTACATCAATATCAGGTTTCCTGAACCTTAAACTAGACACTCGTATTCCTATTGGGTTGACATCGTTTGATTTTGCATTGCTGCCTCTGCTCTCATCCTAATTATCTGAGCCACAATATATGAATCGTGAAATCACGGACAAATGTATTAAAGCAATAATGTATTCGACTTCAACAAAAGAGAAAAATCTATACCTATTGTTTTTAGTTCGAAGTATATACGAGAGGGCCCGGTCAACACTTTACACCTCCTATGTAGTAAATAACAAACTTAGCTACCTAAAACAGAGGCGGCGTCAATTTGAAGCCATATGGACAACCAATGCCGACGCAGTTACAGGGTGGATTTGCCTTGCTTTGGTATTTTATTTCAATAGGCAATATAGAAAAGCATTGACTGTTTTGGAATTTTTGCTTTTAAAGTGTACCAGAAATAAAATAATGATTTGGTGGAGAACACATCTCAAGATGGCGGATTTAAGACAACATATTCAGACGAATATGGTGTTCAGGGGCAATTTCTTTCGCAAATTGAGACATTGCACAATGCTGTCTTTTATCCAGATTAAATCGCCAGAAAAAGAGGTCACTAAATAGCTTGACAACAGAATAAGCTGGCTTTTCACTGTTCCATCGCAACAGTACATAACATGTCGACCAGAAACTCTAGTACATTTTTAAGGGTTTTGTGTTATGTCGGTACAACGAAAATCCGGTTGCTGTAAGGCAGTGTTACATTTAAAAGATGCTGTAGAAAATAATCGAACAGTCACGGATCCGTATTTCCGATACATTTCTTATAAGTATCTAAGAGGAGCATATGAATTGGCTAATGACATTCCAAGCGCTATGAGATGCCACGAAATGGTCGGGAAGCTTAAAAAGTTTACTGCCAATCACCCAATTCATTGCCTGTTATGAACATTTCATAAGTTCATTTTGTTCGCAAGATGATATATTCCATTTAATAAACTTAAATTAGATACATGAATCATTTATACTAATATTACGATAAATAAATTTGATATATTCCTTTTTGTGCGTCTTATTTATAGATTACCTTAGATGAATTTGGCAAAACCTGTAACTTGTATGGTAGTCTACAGACATTGTCTTATGTAGAAAATAGTGGATTGAACCTGGTTTTATATCTAGCTAAACCTGTAACTTGTATGGTAGTCTACGAAACGCGCGTCTGGCGTACTAGATTATAATCCTGGTACCTTTGATAACTATTAACACCACTGGGTCGATGCCACTGCTGGTGGACGTTTCGTCCCCGAGGGTATCACCAGCCCAGTAGTCAACACTTCGGTGTTGACATGAGCTCTCAATAATGACGACTTCAGTATGTATATTAAAGAAATTTATCCTGTTGAACTTACTTTAAATAAAGCTAATACTAACAATGACCACTGCCCTTTCCTCGATCTTGATATCTATATCACTAACGGTAAGCTGAATACTAAAATTTATGATAAAAGAGATGATTTTTCATTTCTTATCGTTAATCATCCATTTTTAGATGGTGACGTTCCCTTGTCACCATCTTACGGTGTTTATATATCTCAACTTGTACGATTCGCTCGTGTATGTAACAATGTTTTAGATTTTAACGAGAGAAATTTATGTATTACTGAAAAATTATTACACCAGGGTTTTCGATATCACAAACTAGTCAAAACATTTACTAAATTTTATCATCGGTATAAGGACATCATTCGTAAATATAGCTCAACATTCAGACTTCTTATACGTTCAGGTATTTCACATCCAATTTTTTATGGAAATATTCTTTATAAAGCACAAAAGTGTCAGTATTCACCTCAAAAACTAACAAAACCTTTGAATAGACTTATTAAGAAGGGATATAGTTACGATACTGTTGTCAGGTCATTAAAGATTGCATATTTTGGCGTTAATATTGATTCACTTATAGGGTCTTTGCATCGGAACTAAACACATTTATTCAAAAACCAGTTGTTGGCATGACACAGGTTATGTTCTTCTCATATATGTTATGATGGTATGATACTAAACCCCTAACGGGAAGGATTGTGCCTGATGTTCATATGATGAAATCATAATCTTTCAGTCAGTTTAATTGAAGTCTGGAGCTGGCATGTCAGTTAACTGCTAGTAGTCTGTTGTTATTTATGTATTATTGTCATTTTGTTTATTTTCTTTGGTTACATCTTCTGACATCAGACTCGGACTTCTCTTGAACTGAATTTTAATGTGCGTATTGTTATGCGTTTACTTTTCTACATTGGCTAGAGGTATAGGGGGAGGGTTGAGATCTCACAAACATGTTTAACCCCGCCGCATTTTTGCGCCTGTCCCAAGTCAGGAGCCTCTGGCCTTTGTTAGTCTTGTATCATTTTAATTTTAGTTTCTTGTGTACAATTTGGAAATTAGTATGGCGTTCATTATCACTGAACTAGTATATATTTGTTTAGGGGCCAGCTGAAGGACGCCTCCGGGTGCGGGAATTTTTCGCTACATTGAAGACCTGTTGGTGACCTTCTGCTGTTGTTTTTTTCTATGGTCGGGTTGTTGTCTCTTTGGCACATTCCCCATTTCCATTCTCAATTTTATGAATATCAATAATGGGGTCATTTTTATAAATTTCCTGTTTACAAAACTTTGAATTTTTTGAAAAACTAAGGATTTTCTTATCCCAGTCATAGATTACCTTAGATGTATTTGGCACAACTTTTTGGAATTTTGGATCCTTAATGCTCTTCAAATTTGTACTTGTTTGGCTTTATAAATATTTTGATATGAGCGTCACTAATGAGTCTTATGTAGACGAAACGCGCGTCTGGCGTCCTAAATTATAATCCTGGTAACTTTGATAACTATTTACACCACTGGGTCGATGCCACTGCTGGTGGACGTTTCGTCCCCGAGGGTATCACCAGCCCAGTAGTCAACACTTCGGTGTTGACATGAATATCAATAATGCGGTCATTTTTATAAATTTCCTGTTTACAAAACTTTGAATTTTTCGAAAAACTAAGGATCTTCTTATCCCAGGCATGGATTACCTTAGATGTATTTGGCACAACTTTTTGGAATTTTGGATCCTAAATGCTCTTCAACTTTGTACTTGTTTGGCTTTATAAATATTTTGATATGAGCGTCACTGATGAGTCTTATGTAGATGAAACGTGCGTCTGGCGTACTAAATTATAATCCTGGTACCTTTGATAACTATTTGATCTTTTGATTTTGCCATTTGTTTGAGGACTTTTGTTGAGAATTTTCCTCGGAGTTGAGTATTTTTGTTATTTTACGAATATGAGTAGAGACTTTTGATGTCATTGTTTATGTTGAACTACACTGGGATCTCTTCGACGGATAAGATTTCCAAACGGAGGTGAACACGGCACATTTAAGCTAGAGTCGCTTTTCCTCAACATTACCATATAATCGGTATAACACTGCCGGATTTGCAAGTGATAGTGAAATGCTGTGGTATGCAAATGAATGAACTATAAAGAGTTGTGCGAGGTAATGGAAATATCGTTTGTGGGTTTAATTTCAGTGGGTTTTTTTATGTGTTATTTTTGTATTCTTCTGTCTTCATTTGCATGTACTCCATTATATGAGTCATCGGATAATTTCTACAATCTTTAAAGAGGGGGGGGGGCAAGGGGTTTAACTGTTATGATGTTATGGGGCAATTTAATTCTTTGTTATCTGTTATTCTGAAAATATATATTTGCTGTTAGCTGTTATTGTCTTATTCTTTGTTAGCTGTTATTGGGCTTTTAGGTTTTTTGTTATCTGTTATTGTGATAATGTATTTGCTGTTAACTGTTATTGAAAATTGGAATGTTAGCATTTCTTTGACAGTCAATATTCGGTATAAATTGAAGATCATTGGACATTGGGGTCTACCACTACTAATATGTTTGTCCCGTATTCAGAGAAGGATTCCATTAACATATACCCATCACAGAAGTGAGGTCCAGAACAATTCAAGTATATCTTATGATTATCCTTTGTAATAAATTCCATTTTTTTATGAATGTGTATTGAGAATTATCTTAATTTTTTGTAATAGAATAATGTTCCTTGTTTCCCCTACGAACATATTAAATTAAAACAATTCTTAATATTACATAAAGGAAAACATATAGCCAGGAACATCTGACAAGGATCTCAATTAAGGACTAGGTCCTAACAACCACTTAACCTTTTATATAATATGGTACATAGACTCAGCTCTGTGATTCTTTTCAAAGCAGAACCAAATGCATTGTACAATGAAAGTTCCAACCATGTACTTTGGTCCGAAGCTGCACATAACTCATTACAAACAAAGATTTATTTCGTTTCAACCCATTGTTTCCCTACTATAAACTATGTATTCTAGTTACTAGTACACGTGGTACAATCAAAAACCTGATAAAAAATTGTTCAAATAAGGCCTTTGAAAATAGTGGAAGAAATTGCTTTTGGAGTGTCAAAATTCGTTCGAAGTACTTGATATATTGCATGCTTATAATTGATGCTTTTGATTTTTCTACCCTATATACAACATAATAATAACATTAACGGTACCAATTTTTCGGCACCAGATGCGCATTTCGACAATACATGTCTCTTCAGTGATGCTCATGGCCAAAATATGTAAAATCCAAAGCTTATATAAAAGATAAAGAGCTATAATCCAAAAGTTCCAAAAAGTATAGGCAAAGCCGTGAAAGGAATCAGAGCTTTGCATGAGGGAGACACAACTTTGCCTCATTTGTCTTATTAAGAAAAATTCACACACCTCATTAGATGGTCATTTAGAAAAAGTCAGAATATTCAAACTCTTTTAGGTCATTTTTTTTTTATTAGCAACAAAGGGAGCTTCAGTCAATATATATAAACAATACACCAACGTTTCATGAGAACTGCTGAAAGCATTTTTGAGTTATTTTTTGAAAACAAGAAAATACCACCTTTTTCTAATGAATAAAATCCCTTAACTCAATAACATAAAATCTAAAATTAATAAAAATCGAAAGGGAGTTTACAACAATAGATATACACATTTCAGCAAAGTTTCATGAAAACTTGTGTTAATGTCTGAAAACTGGAAAATCCCCCCTTTTTAATTAATAAAACCCGTTAACTCGGAAACGTAAAATCTAAAATTTATAAAAATTGAAAGTGACCTCATGTTAATAGATATAAACAATTCACCAAAATTCATTGCTTTGTGAAAGCATTTTTGAGATATTATCAGAAAACTGAAATAAAAACACCAATTTTATTGAATAAAAACCCATTACCCAGAAACTTAAAATCTGAAATTTATAAAAAAAAAAAAAAAAGGGGGAGCTCACGTCAATAGATATAAACAATTTCCCAAAGTTTAATGCAAATGGCTAAAGAGTTTTTGAGTTAATGTCCGACATGTTGACAACAGACGGACAACAGTATACCATAATACGTTCCGTTAACGAGCGTATAAAAAATATTATATTATATTCAGTAGTAATTTAAACACATTCTAGATACATAAATTAATACTAAAAACATAGTCATAGAAAATGGAATGCATTACAAAGGATTATATCCTTAATAAGAAATACTGATTTGTCAAAGACCATATTATTTTAATATTTCATTTACTGTTATCTGTTTTTGTCCATTTTAATTCCTTGTTATCTGTTATGAGCCAAATCAACTTGCTGTTTTGCTGTTATTGGGACCCCCTTGCCCCCTCTTTAAAATGTTTTATGATTCAATTCGTTGATGTAAAATAATTTGATAAATTACATTTTATTGTATAAAAACAAGAAGAAGGAGACTAGTATTATTGTCATTCAAACAACTCTTCACATGTCCAGAGATCAAATGACGTATGAATAAACAACCATAGGTCATCGTACGGCATTCAACAATTAACAATTATTATATTCATTAATGCGAGATATAAATGATAAAAATGTAACACAATTCAACTTGAACTAGAAAACTAACGACCTAATTAATGTACCAAACAATAAACGAAAACATATATATCAATTGGTATACAGCAACAAATGACAACGACTGAATTAGTATGCTCCTGACTTCATACTGACACATAAAATGTCCGGGTATTAGACATATTTTCTGGGGCAAATCCTCGTTTTTTACCAGGACAAAGGTGTAACAAATAACAACTTGCGTCATCCAGAGACATATAATTATTATAATATTATATGTCTCTGCGTCATCGTGCTTTTTGTTTGGTTCTAAACTTCATTTCATTTTTTTATTGTTTTTATTCTCATGTTATTCATGGTAATCTTCTGTTTGTTCGTATGGCATTAAGAACGATAATATATAGGATTGATGGTCTGATGTCTTTACGTTAGTTTTATATATTTAAATGGTTAAAGATCATGAATCGAGTCTAAAGTTCAAACTCGTAGTTCTCAGTCAAGATTCTGAAAGACAAAATAAGACTTTGTATGAGCATATAACACGATCAGTATATTTACAAGTGGTTATACACATACCTTGACATATTACATTGGTGGCAAAGGAAACATACTATATACGCTATATAACGGTTTTGCACTTGTCATTTTTGATGTTCGTGTGAGCAAGGCCTTCGTGTTTAAGACCGTACTTTGACCTATAATGGTTTACTTTCACAAATTATGACTTGGGTGTATATGGAGAGTTGTCTCAATGGCACTCATAACACAATTTCTTATACTAGTATATATGCTAGCAGGAAAACACATTTAAAATTGACACAACAATACATTTCAAAATTCTTTTTAAAAGCAAAGGAATTCTATACTGAGCAGAACAGAACAAACTGATTTCTGATGTAATGTACGGGAATCATTGAAACTTACTTACATATGAATAGATAGTGACACTTACATCTATATAATTCTCTTACAGGTGACACGAAAAATTGTGCTTTTTCAAGACTGACTACCTATAAATTTAAATTCTTGGTTTTCCTAATCAAAAGACCACAAGGCCATTACAAGATTTGACACGATATTTCACCCTTAAAAAAAACGCTTTTAGCGGCCAGTTTGATTCGGTTTTGTCAAATAAGCAAAGAAACATCGCTAATGAATTGTTCAATTGCAAGTAAATAATTCGACCTCATCAAATGCGTATTCATGTGAACTTCAATTAAAACGCTTAGTTAGAGACTGGTTACGTTTGAACTAGGCGTGTTCAGCTATCAAAAGGAAACGAATATCAGCATTAAAAGTGAAAGAAAGGTAATCCATGTGATTGATTGATTCGATCTACAAAACATCATTCTTATACGGTTAAAAACGATTATCAACATATTGTTTTAACCTTTAATATGAAATCAAACAGACCTAGAAGAATTCTAATTACACGAAATATCGAGTGTATACATGACTCGTAAATTATTTATTTTAGCTAGACTTCTTTTATTTGAATATACCTATTTGTATGTTATAACTTGAAGTCGAATATGAGAATTTGAGTCAAATCGGTCATCATGAATTTCACAGCTAGTGACTTTGCCCCTTCAATTCGACACAGTAAA
The DNA here is from genome assembly GCF_965363235.1 of Mytilus galloprovincialis. Classification (NCBI taxonomy): domain Eukaryota; kingdom Metazoa; phylum Mollusca; class Bivalvia; order Mytilida; family Mytilidae; genus Mytilus; species Mytilus galloprovincialis. Next base: position 96,465,151 of record NC_134840.1, read on the forward strand.
CATACACAAAAGTCAAAATTTATAAATATAACATATAAGTCATCTTCGTAATGAAGAGAGATAACTCTGATTATTATAATTAACATTTTTCTCAAGTCTTTCAGCAAAACTCTGCATTAAAAATTCACACAATAAAGATAAACAAGTCATTACAAATACTGAGGTTAATAAAACAAGGATATATAATGTACTTTGCAAAGCTTTGGTTGAATCGGATACATGTATATATAATATATTGTGTGAGGCTCTGAAATGGCTGTGGTTTACTGCCAGACATCTTATCATTGAGATGATTATATTAATATTTCATGATATATATTTATATCATAGATGTAATACCCATGGCATCATACCCGTAGCCAGGGGGTCGGGGTACGAATGAACTCCCCTTTTAAAACAAATAAGCACTGTTGGAGTTGAGGTTCTGTTCGAATTGTGACTGTTAAAGTTGAGTTCGTGAGTCCAAATAACCCGGTCCCCTTTGGAAATTCCTGGCTACGGGCCTGTCCATGTTTAAATCAACATTATAGTGTCAATTATCTTTGTAAAAAATACTTTCTTTTCATGGACCCTTTAATTGGAATAAAAATATCTTTTCCTATCTGATCTAAATTCTTAGAAAACATTAAATTGTATTATGTCTCTGGTTAACGGCTTTTCTTTTCTATATTTTATTTATATCAAATATTCTCTTTTCATCAACATTGGATTCCATGAAACTAACACATCTTCTTGGACATCATTCACGGCGACAAGTATTATATAAATCTGGTCCTAAAAATCGGGACCAGAGAAATATTTATAATACGTAGGGCATAATGGACTTATATATTAGTCCTACTAGGTGTCACGTCGCATGACTGGTCATTGACTTTACCAAATACGAAAATAATTTTGACAGTGTAGGTATATTTTGAAAATTAAGTTTTTTATTCTTTAATTTATTGTTTGAATCATTTTTCTTGTTGTAAAAAATTCAGATAAAATGTATAATGATAATTATTTCATGGAGGTATAAAGCTACTTAAAGCTATTCCCATCTATTTATTTTTAATTTAATATCCATCAAACAAATACAAATATACCATAAACGACCATTTTGTTTTAATATTACTAAACCACACATTTCCGTCTGAAGCAGACAGGAAACGGAGTATGGCATCTCCAGTCTCGGTAATATGCATTTAAGCGTAGTAAATAGACACCCAGAACCCAATCTGCATAGCAAATATATGCAACAGAATAGTCGACGTTGGTTGGTATCAACCGAAACTTAATATAAACATTAAATATTCGGTCATTGGCCAGATCTCGATCACTATCTTCCCTTTCAAAGGGCCTTTGCTTGGGTTTCGTCTTTTGAAGATATATATATTAACGAACAGATGGTAATTCACAAACATTCAGATATATAATCCACTTCATAATAGAAGCTTATTGAAGAATATCCTTCTTGGGGATACCAGTTACTGTTTATTAGCTGAACATGCTGAAAAAGGGGGAGGGCAAAACGTAACAAAATCAATTATTGGATTGTTTACATGTATCCTCATCTCTATGACCCATTTCGATTTCCCTTTTATGTGATAGTAACATATGATGGACCCAGGTCAAACAATGTGAATGACATCATTGAACTATCTTTACTTATTGTGCACAGGCACTTGTTTCTATCCATACGAAGGTCGACTATCCATATAAATAGAAGAAGGTGGCTAACGAATTTTTTTTTAGGTCACGACAGTCTCCGCTTGGGACGCTTTTTCTACCCTTCAACTTAATGCTAAAAATCCCTACCTTATATGAATCGATTCAGTGAATATTTTCCTTTTACACTAAACTAATTTCATAATCCCCACAGTGTTCCTCTTCACGGTAATCTACTCTCAATTCACTAAACCGTTCTGTGGTGCAACCAGAATAATTTATTTAAAAAAAAGGCTCAAAACTTGTCCCTATTCATTTGCTATTCAGCAAATTGATTTTGACAATATAAACATGATAAATGTCAAAATTCATGGAATTGTTTATATTTTAAAGGAGCACTAGCAAATATATCCAAATTATAAAAAGTCTAAAATGAACAATTTAGAGGGCATGGGCTCAATAATGTGTAACTCTTGTGTAATTTAGTATAGATGCCAACTATCTCTGTATCTGGTTGACCTCCCAAGACTGCTGACAGTCATATAAAGTGATATAAACATAAATATAGATATAAATTGAACTTTTAGAGGACTCTCGTGCAATTGGATTTTATTCTAGGTCTGTTTAATCTGACATTATAGATTAAAAATATATGTTTTAACATTTTAGCCTGTATCAGAATTATTTTTTTTTTGTGGATCAAATCAATACATTTTTTGTACATTTGTTTTACTTTGAATGTTGATATTATTCTCTTCCTTTAAATAACTGAACACACACAATGCAATCGTTATTCATCTCTAGTTAAGGGATTAAATTGAAATTCACATGAAAACAGATTCAATGAGGTCAAATAGGCTCATTAGGCAGAAAAAGAAACAGTGCTTTCCCAAAACTTCAATCTGTAAAAGTTCCCTTTTGTTTCTATTCTTTTCTAAGGCATCAAACCTATCCACAAGGACTCATTTAGCTACTAACACTGAAAAATAAACTGCCCAGTACTTTTGAAAGTTTCAGCAATCGAGAATGCACAAACTTTGATTATGAGATTTAAGGTACATGTACATGTAATCACTAAATACATGTTCAACACTAACTATTATTATGGGATATATATTTAAAAAAAAAACATATATATTGGTAATTGAGGGTGAAATATTTGCTTTTCTTGATATTTATACCCAACAAATGTGAGCCAAATTTTATACTCCTTAGAATTTCCTGGAAATCTTCCTGGCTTCAAGGCCATATAGAAGACTTTTTTGGATTACCGTATACAATATACCAAAAAAATGTATATTTCATTTTCTTCCCTTACAATTCAGTTTATAGAAAATATTGAAAAGACATAAAGCCGCATTACAATTTTTTGTTTGTTACAATGCAATGGTGAGTGTACAAAAAAATGTATATTGGGAGTTTTTAGAATATTGACAGATTCTTCATGTTTTTCTGACAGATGTACAAAAAAAATATGGGATTTTTTTTTAACTGTACATTTACCATTTTACATGTACTCTTGTCAAAAATCCATAAAAACTGAAATTTTTGAAACAGCAACAGTTTATTTTATTATTTCTTATTGTGATATACAAACAACTACTGATTTAAGGATATCCTCTCATGACTAGTATTTACAGATTTTTTTATTAGCTTACCTGGCCCAAAGGGCCAAGTGAGCTTTTCTCATCACTTGGCGTCCGGCGTCCGTCGTCGTCGTCCTGCGTTAACTTTTACAAAAATCTTCTCCTCTGAAACTACTGGGCCAAATTTAACCAAACTTGGCCACAATCATCATTGGGGTATCTAGTTTAAAAAATGTGTCCGGTGACCCGGCCAACCAACCAAGATGGCCGCCATGGCTAAAAATAGAACATAGGGGTAAAATGCAGTTTTTGGCTTATAACTCAAAAACCAAAGCATTTAGAGCAAATCTGACATGGGGTAATATTGTTCAACAGGTCAAGATCTATCTGCCCTGAAATTTTCAGTTGAATCGGACATTTCGTTGTTGGGTTGCTGCCCCTGAAATGGTAATTTTAAGGAAATTTTGCTGTTTTTGGTTATTATCTTGAATATTATTATAGATAGAGATAAACTGTAAACAGCAATAATGTTCAGCAAAGTAAGATCTACAAATAAGTCAACATGACCGAAATGGTCAGTTGACCCCAGGTTAGGAGTTATGGCCCTTTATAGTCAATTTTTAACCATTTTCCGTAAATCTTACTAATCTTTTAGAAAAATCTTCTCCTCTTAAAAACTACTGGGTCAAATTTAACCAAACTTGGCCATAATCATCATTGGGGTATCTAGTTTAAAAAATATGTCCGGTGCCCCGCCCAACCAACCAAGATGGCCGCCATGGCTAAAAATAGAACATAGGGGTAAAATGCAGTTTTTGGCTTATAACTCAAAAACCAAAGCATTTAGAGCAAATCTGAATACAGTAAAATTGTTCATCAGGTCAAGATCTATCTGCCCTGAAATTTTTAGATGAATCAGACATTCCGTTGTTGGGTTGCTGCCCCTGAAATGGTAATTTTAAGGAAATTTTGCTGTTTTTGGTTATTATCTTGAATATTATTATAGATAGAGACAAACTGTAAACAGCAATAATGTTCAGCAAAGTAAGATCTACAAATAAGTCAACATGACTAAAATGGTCAGATGACCACTTTAGGAGTTATTGCCCTTTATAGTCAATTTTTAACCATTTTTCGTAAATCTTAGTAATCTTTTAGAAAAATCTTCTCCTCTGAAACTACTGGGCCAAATTTAACCAAACTTGGCCATAATCATCATTGGGGTATCTAGTTTTAAAAATGTGTCCAGTGACCCGGCCAACGAACCAAGATGGCCGCCATGGCTAAAAATAGAACATAGGGGTAAAATGCAGTTTTTGGCTTATAACTCAAAAACCAAAGCATTTAGAGCAAATCTGACAAGGGGGGTAAAATTGTTCATTAGGTCAAGATCTATCTGCCCTGAAATTTTCAGATGAATCAGACATTCCATTGTTGGGTTGCTGCCCCTGAAATGGTAATTTTAAGGAAATTTTGCTGTTTTTGGTTATTATCTTGAATATTATTATAGATAGAGATAAACTGTAAACAGCAATAATGTTCAGCAAAGTAAGATCTACAAATAAGTCAACATTACCAAAATGGTCAGATGACCACTTTAGGAGTTATTGCCCTTTATAGTCAATTTTTAACCATTTTTCGTAAATTTTAGTAATCTTTTACAAAAATCTTCTCCTCTGAAACTACTGGGCCAAATTTAACCAAACTTGGCCATAATCATCATTGGGGTATATAGTTTAAAAAATGTGTCCCGTGACCCGCCCAACCAACCAAGATGGCCACCATGGCTAAAAATAGAACATAGGGGTAAAATGCAGTTTTTAGCTTATAACTCAAAAACCAAAGCATTTAGAGCAATCTGCCATGCGGTAAAATTGTTTATTAGGTCAAGATCTATCTGCCCTGAAATTTTCAGATGAATCGGACCACCCGTTATGGGGTTGCTGCCCCTGAATTGGTAATTTTAAGGAAATTTTGCAGTTTTTGGTTGTTATCTTGAATATTATTATAGATAGAGATAAACTGTAAACAGCAATAATGTACAGCAAAGTAAGAACTAAAAATAAGTCAGTATGACCAAAATAGTCAATTGACCCCCTAAGGAGTTATTGCCCTTCGTAGTCAATTTTTAACAATTTTCTTAAAATTTGAAGATTTTCAATAACATTTTCCACAGGAAGTACTGTTATAGATAGAGATAATTGTAAGCAACAAGAATGTTTAGTAAAGTAAGATCTACAAACACATCACCATCACCAAAACACAATATTGTCATGAATCCATCTGTGTCCATTGTTTGATATTCACATAGATCAAGGTGAGCGACACAGGCTCTTTAGAGCCTCTAGTTTTTTTTTATTCCAAAAAAAAAATTGAGTCTCTATGAGATGAAACAAGGAAATGATATCTCCCCCAGTACATTGTATTACATATAATTCCCTGTTAGAGATACAATTTCCTTGTATTGTCTCATCTTTTGGAATGTTTCCTGTATATATGGTCCAAGGACACAGTTATTGTCCTTTAGTTTTCATTGTCTACGAATATAGTCCCTAGTGTAAACAGTGTATAACTTGCATGTTTTATTTGATGCACTTTCCGTATTTATTTCTTGATATTAAATGCATGAAATATTAAGTAGGGAGATGTTATTACATGTTAAAAAAAAACTGGGTGCTGAATCTTTATGTTAAGTAGTGATTTGGTCCAGTTCAAAAAGGTCAAATTTTATCACTTTGAAGCTGTCAAACTGAATTTTACATCCCCTTAACACAGAATTGTCAATATTTTGAGTTAGAGGTGGTAGAAGTTTCTATAATTTTGATATTAATTTTGTCTAACTAGTAGTACACCAAGCTGTAAAAATCTTTTTGAGAAAGAGCAGGTGCGATTTTTTAGCTCACTTTCCAAAAGGAAATGTGAGCTTTTGCCATCACTTGGCGTCCGTCGTCGTTTGTCCGTCGTAAACTATTTCAAAGATCTTCTCCTCTGAAACTACTGAACCAATTCAAACCAAACTTCATCTGATTGATTCCTAGGGTATCTAGGATAAAGTTTGTGTTTTAATTCCCATTTCATCAAAAAACATGGCCACCATGGCTAAAAATAGAACATAGGGGTAAAATGCAATTTTTAGCATATAACTCAAAAACCAAAGCATTTAGAGCATATCTGACAATGGTAAAATTGTTTATCAGGTCAAGATCTATCTGCCCTGAAATTTTCAGATGAATCGGACAACCCGTTGTTAGGTTGCGGCCCCTGAATTGGTAATTTTAAGGAAATTTTGCTGTTTTTGGTTATTATCATGAATATTATTATAGATAGAGATAAACTGTAAACAGCAAAAATGTTCAGCAAAGTAAGATTTACAAATAAGTCAACATGACTGAAATGGTCAGTTGACCCCAGGTTAGGAGTTATGGCCCTTTATAGTCAATTTTTAACCATTTTCCGTAAATCTTAGTTATCTTTTACAAAAATCTTCTCCTCTGAAACTACTGGGCCAAATTTAACCAAACATGGCAAAAATCATTATTAGGGTATCTAGTTTAAAAATTGTGTCTGGTGACCCGGCTCACCAACCAAGATGGCCGCCATGGCTAAAAATAGAACATAGGGGTAAAATGCAGTTTTTAGCTTATAACTCAAAAACCAAAGCATTTAGAGCAAATCTGACATGGGGTAAAATTGTTTATCAGGTCAAGAAATATCTGCCCTGAAATTTTCAGATGAATCGAAAACCTGTTGTTAGGTTGCCGCCCCTGAATTGGTCATTTTAAGGAAATTTTGCTGTTTTGGTTATTATCTTGAATATTATTATAGATGTACATGTAGATAAACTGTAAACAGCAATAATGTAATGCTTGGGGTATACAATGTTTTTTTATACTTTCATCATAAATTATATTATGAACACGAGACAAACGAGACATTTCAGTGTATCCACTCTTGTTTTTGCTTTTGAAGAAGATATGACAGAATCGAAGAACCATTTATATAAATTGAAAACCCAAAATAATCATTGATGGAAGATTTAAGCAAAAAATTTAAGGTGAGCGATTCAGGCTCTTGAGAGCCTCTTGTTTAATTTGAATTTATTGTCTAAAAGAAATGCACTATGAAATAACTGTGTTCTCGGGCCATATACAGTAATACACTTTATCATGTTTATAGCAGCCAAAATAAATCTCAGGAAGACTGACTGTGACAGTAAAGGGAAAAGAAGTACTCATTTTAAATATGAAGCTTGAATTAAGTTAAAAAAATTCCACACAACTCTTTGTTTTGACCTTTAAAAAAAATAGTACATTCAGTTTTTTTCTCTGAAGCTTCATGGTAAAAGGGACACAACTAAAGGCATTTAAATTAAAGGAGACCAGGAAATGGCTTTGTGTAATTTACACAAGTGTAACCTGATACACAGAAGAATTTCTAGTTATTCTAATAATGACATTGAATTATCTCCCCTGAATGGCATTTAAATACAGAAAATCAATATTGTGATAAATATCATTGTTCTGTATTAGATTTACCAATAATCACCAGGTTTGTGTCCTTTACATAATTATTGATATATACCAGATGTTTAGGTACTATATTTTAAGATCTTTGACTTTTAACAGGACATGAATTAGGGAAACTTGTTTATACTATTAATTATATAGAAATTGTAAAATTGTTCAGGTTTTTCCAAGGTTATATCGGTTATGGATCTCTTGTTAAACGTCAGCTAATAGGTGATGTGTTCATTGAAAATGTTTGAAAACTCTTTTTATATGTAAGTTTATTTACTGGAAGATTTAATTTCACGTTTTATAATGTTTTTAAATTAAGTAAATGATTAAAAATTAAACAATAATTAGTATAAAAAGAGTTGGAGATGGGATTTATAGAAGCATTTTTTGATAGAATCATTATTAAATGACAGTTATCATGACAGATCTACAAATCTATAATCAATAGGTCTAAATTACTGTTTATATCTGTCATGTCTATGTAAAATATTCTGTGATGAAATATAATGGAAAGGCAGATTATTTCAAATTCTTCCTATATATTATGTGAAATTGAGTTCTTTCAGCAATTTGTAGAAGGTGTTTAACAATTATTATTAGAGTGAACATTTTGTACATGAACAGATGTATGTTTAACCTATCAAAATTAAAATAATTAGTGCAATGTATAATTTGCTTTTTGTACACATGACCAGGGAATTTGTGAAGGAAATGCTTTAAATTATTTAATCATGTACAAATGTACACTGAGTGTATACGAAAAAATGTAAAGTTTAACTGTTGGTGTGTTTTAAAGGTTAATTAAGCCATAAGTCTTATTTCCTTTCTCAATTTTATTATACATATGTAACACTTTTGTTGAGAGTCAAATCCTTAATGAATGAGGAAGTAATATTAACTTTAAAAAAAAATTGTGAAAGGTCAAGTTTCAGTAATTACAAAATGTAGGTCATGTGTCCGGAGATAAATTTGCAATATATACATATATTTTATGTTTTATATTTTAGATAAAATACAAAGTTCATGTAATATTAATACATGTATCTCTATTTCTGAAATATGTCTATCATTCGTCTATTGAATATTTTTGAAGTAGGCAAAATTGTATAATTGGCACCCTAAATTCAGGCAAACATTAATTGTGAAAGATTGTCACCTTCTAAAAATAATCATTTGAAAACATTCTACACATCTACATATATGGAAAATAACAAAAATACTGAACTCAAAGGAAAATTCAAAACAGAAAAACTCTAATTAATATTTAATTAGTCAACTTGACAAAAATGATGATTTTAGCTGTTTTGTACTTTTTGCAGATGGAGAGAATCTGTCAGAAATAAGATCTTACATACAAGTCCACAATATTCTGATATTATTTATAATGAACACAGGTGGGTTCCCAACCCAGGGTAAAGGGGGGAGGAGTTCTAACCATATTTCCCCCTTCAGATATATTGATTGTCAAAAAAGAGGGGTTAAAACCACTAGGAGGCCCCTTAATGGATCTGCTACTCCTGATTTATTTTACACAATGTCAAGAACATGAAGCTGAGTTTTTAATTTTTATGTTTTTCAAGAGTTGAAAAAGATCTGTGATTTGCTACATGTACATGTACTTATAAAGTGTTAATGTAGGTCCGTAGCCAGGAATTTCCAAAGGGGGGTTATTTGGCCTCAAACACTCGACTTTAACAGTCACAATTCGAACAGAACGTTGACTTTAACAATCATTATTTGTCTTCAAGGGGGGGGGGTCATCTGAACCCCCCGAATCCCCCTGGCTACGGGTATGTAATGTATCTATTGACAATGACATAGGTGTCACAGTGATATATATATATAGCCAACATAAAGATAATCAACTATGGTTTGTACATGCACATGCACAAAAAATGTAGATATAGTGAGTAAGGCTTGTACATCAATGTACATGTGCAATTAAAACTGATTTGCTTTGATATGCAATAAATGAACTTTCAAGTCAGATGCGATATTATATTTTGCTTACATATTACAAGTTATACATGTTATAAGAAACTAATATGAACATGTTGAATAAGACACATGTAAGAGATCTAAAAGCCTACATTTTCTGATTAAGGTAACAGGTGTTCAAATTTTTAACAGTTCATCAAATATACAAAAAAATTCTAACTTTATCTGAAATTACTTCCATTTGATAGACAATATGTAATATTTGAATAGATGTGACTAAACTATTATAGCTTTACAAAACGACTTCAATTTTTCAAGCCAAAAAATCTCTGACCTGTTAATATTACAGACAGAGTTGTCTCTTCTTAATATATCTATGTATGTCCTTACTACTATATATATCTAATGAACTTTTAAAGATATAAATAGTGCAAACTTTATAAGATATTTTCCCATCATTTGACTTCACATTTATCATGTTTATTTTTATAAAGACTTATAATACTGTAGTGGGGAAGCAATATTGCCTGGTGAATTAGAAAGCCCATACTTCAAATAAATCCTAGGTTCTTTTAATTTCCTTACCAGAATCAACTTATGAAAGCCAAAAACATTTTTGTTTTAATATCTTGCTAGTTAATTGAATATTTAAGACCTTTTTACAAAGAATGGAAACCAAATAAAATCAAATTCACACCTCTGCCCTGTCAATTAACAAAAATAAGCTTGTCTGATGAGAATTTTAATTTAATTTTTTTTACTAGGGCCTTATATAATATGTACATGTATGTCCATCATGTCTAAGCGATTGTCTATATACCATCATGTCTGAGCGATTGTCTATATAAAAAGGCTTTCAATCTTTCGAAGTGCATAACGTTTTTTATAAGTCATAACCATGATAAATACTTAGGCTTGCTACATGCATATTTGATGAACTCTGAATATTCATGATATTTATAGCTATAGTGCAGATAGATTAAAGGTATTATGTTTTTTTCCAACATTTGATATCAATACACTGTCAATGATTGTAGTAGCCAGTTAATAAAATTTGACTTCAATTATTTTTCATTTTATTCTCTGTTTTATTATTTATTAGCAGTAGAAATATTTTCTAAGATTTTATTATTGGATTACACATTATTTTGAGTGATGTGTATTGAGGCATTACAATGTTATTTTCATTGATCGTAAGTACAGGTGTTGTACATGTGGTCGTAACAAATGTCTTCAGGGAAGATGAAGAAGGTATGTGTCCTCGTGGACAATTTTCTGTACTAATTACATGTACATCTTTATGTACAATTTTCAGTACTAATTACATTTTGTTTCTTGTAGAGTTTCAGTGCTTATAATATAAATATATACGGTTTGATCATTTTTGATACAAAAACTGATACTGTTATGTAAGAGAATAATTAGATATGTTCTGAAGTTAAATCTGTGTATTTGGCAAGGCCTAAGGGCTCAAATTAAATATTATTTTTATGAACAGTGTGGTAAAAGTCCTTTGAAATATTTATATAATGGAATGTCATTGCTTTGCTTGTTTTTGTTTTCTTCAGTGCACTTACAACATGTACTTGACTTTATATTAGTTCGTCTACATGTAAATCTTTTGTACTTGTGTGGTATGGTTATTATTAAAATTGTATGGATTAATAAATTTTGGAAATAGGAAAACTTTCATTTCCCATAGGGAAGTTGCATTGTTCTCATTTTAAACAAATGTGGGTTGTGTGTAGAAATTTACAAAATGCCTTGAAACTTGTGTTTCCACTGTTTCATGTGTAAGTTGTATTGGTGTACAAGGATAGCTTGCAGTTTTAACAAAGTTCAAGATGAGAAACAACAATCAAGCCTCTTTCCTTTTTTGAATAATTTATTTCAGTTACCAGTAATCATAGGATCTGTGTCTTGCATACTGACGCAAATATCTTTTGCATTTTTTTATATGTTCAATGTGAATTTTTACATACATTTTGTATTTTTACCTTCTTTCAGTACATACATCATGAGAACTGTTATAATACAAATGTATAGGACTGAGGGACTTATTTCATAAATTAATGAACAATAAAAGATCCTGTGCTTGTCATTTGGTTGCTGTTTCCTTGATGTTCACGCTATTCTCCTTTTACAAATTGATGAATTCCTATTGATACCAAATTTTTAAATTCTTCTAAAATGACATAAGAAACACAATTTGTTGAAGGTAAATGCTATCATTTTAATCAAGCTCTTTCAAGGTAAAAAGTCAAGTTTGTATCAGTTGTTATTTAATATCTATAAAACCCATAATTATTTTCGCTCCAGTTATGTTGTTCCACTTTTGACAGAATACAATAGATTTCATATCCTCCGAACTGTAACTTCCATTCATCAGTTTATGAAAAAGTAAAAACATCCACCGAACAGTAACCTTTTAATGGACATTTAAAATGTCCAAAGATGTAGGTTTGTAAATATAATGTTTGGGTGGTTAATAGAACAATTTTTACAATATTTTACTGTATTCTAAAAGTTTAATAGTAAAAGAAATGTGTATATATGACTATAATAAGAAATGTACATCCAAATTTGAACTTAATGAACTGATTTTTTTTTTGGATAGCGGCTGTGAATTAAAAATGGAGATGACAAGAAAGAAATTTTTAACATGTTTACAATTTATTTGCAGATTTTTGTTTTTTTCAAAGCATATATATAGACTGAAACTATTATATACTGAAAAAAGGGGTCAGCATTTTTGTATATATATTTTTGAAACAAACCTTTCAAGTTTGATATACTAAATATTTTATGATATTGACATCAAATATTGACAAAATGAACTTTGAGAAAAGAATTATTGGTAAAATAAAAATTAATAGTCTTCCTTATACACATGTTGCAGATGATGTTAGACAACTAATTGAAGTAAAAAAATACAAATGCAACTTTTTGATTTAATATGTAGATAGTTTTCTATTCTTTTACCAAAGCAGGGGGATGTCATTTAATTTGGAACTTAAGGACCAGGGTCCAGTTTCACGAAGCTGTCATAAAGTTGGCCATAAAGTTAGGACTACACAAGAGGTGTCTTATGATGGTCTTAGGATAATCATAAGTTTATTTATATAAACTATACTCATTTTTTATATTAATTTTGCTATTTATCTTGATATTAGATAATTATCTATTCTCCTTTTCCTGCTTATAACTAAATCTTTATCATGTTTATAGATTGACGGATTATCATGATTTGTCAACAATGAAAATTCATTGTATTGATTTCAAGAATGCACCATTTTATCCTTTATCCTTTTACCTTTTATAACCGATACAGTGGGAAATGAATTCAACTCACTTGTACAAAAATGAATGTCATAATTGTATTCTTATTTTCTCAATTTTGTATTAAACATTTCATATATATATATATATCGGTGAATTATTTATAATTGTTAATTTTTATATTTTAAAATTACTTTTTTTTATACTAATTTTGCAAATTATCTAATTATATTAATTAAAACGTTAACTGTAAATACAGAAGTTTATGGTAAAGATATTCTACATTTACATGATTTATTCTGTAAATCAATATTTATATTTGAAAATTTTAAAAACTTGCGACAGGTTTAGGATATCTTTGCTAAGATCATCCTTAGACATCTTCGAGACGAGGTCTGAGATATGTCCTAGGATAGTCATAAGAGGATCGATCATAAGACATGTTCTAAGATATGTCTGTATGACATGTCTTAGGATAGCTTCGTGAAACCAGCCCCAGGTTGTTCATCTCTAGGTTACAAATGAATAAAGAATTATCAGTACTCTTCTCGAGTCCCAGAAAAAGTGTTTGGTAAAGAAATACAAATACTGTACTGGTTATCATCTAATAAAATTGAGAATGGAAATGGGGAATGTGTCAAAGAGACAACAACCCGACCAAATAAAAAACAACAGCAGAGGGTCACCAACAGGTCTTTAATATAGCGAGAAATTCCCGCACCCGGAGGCGTCCTTCAGCTGGCCCCTAAACAAATATATACTAGTCCAGTGATAATGAACGCCATACTAATTTCCAAATTGTACACAAGAAACTAAAATTAAAATAATACAAGACTAACAAAGGCCTTAAGTTCATTTTATAATACAGCAATAATGCAGACTTGACAGAGAGCACCTTAAGCTTGCAAAATTGTATTTTATAGATATCTAAATTATTTTTAATTTTCAATGATTTTGCTTTATGAATTTGTTTATTGAGATTAAAAATAACCATGATAACAGGGTAAAATCATTTAAATTCCTAACCTGAATTATAAATGTTCCATGGTTAAGTAATCTCATGGTTACCAGCTGTGATTTTGATTTTGATTTGTGTGAATTTGAGTTGTTCAATAATTTTTCATCCTTGCAGTTAAATGTTCTTCAAGTCTTAGTTTTATTGGAAAAAAAATCATTGTAAATCACCCAAACTTTTGTATTTGTCTGAGTTAGGTGTACACAGAATACACAGATATACTTTTTAACTTTCATGACTTTGTTGATGTGGTCATACATGAAAAGATCCTTGTAGCTAACATATATATTCTTGATGATTTATATTGCCATTTATTTTTATATCTTCTCATTAAAATTTGCATAAATAAATAATTCTCAACACTTACTTAGTTTTAATACAGTATTCAACAGAAATAAGGATTGCAACACCATTAAAGATTCTGGTACCAATACACCATGATTTATCATAGATGATATATGCAAGTAATGTAAAAGCATAAGTGAAATATCTATTAAATACCTGGTTGTTTTGAAGGTTGTTGTTTGTTGATTTATTGTTAAAATATTAACATGATTAAGCATGCATTTACTCATTGTTGAAGGCCGTACAGTGACCTATAGTTGTTAATGTCTGTGTCATTTTGCTCTTTTGTGGATAGTTGTCCATTGGCAATCATACCACATCTTCTTTTTTATATTTAGTTTTTTTTTCTTCATTTTAATTGTTTCACATTTTGCCATGTTGGAGTCTTTTATAGCTGCTATACACATGGTACAGGATGGGGTTAATGCTAGATTTTGAATGCCATTACAAATGATACCACATCTACTTACATAGTACATCCTGACCTGTAGTCCCTTTCATGTACATATATATATGTACCTCATTTGGACTCTGTTGGAGAGTTTCTCTCATTGGTAATGATACCACATCTACTTACATAGTACATCCTGACCTGTAGTCCCTTTCATGTACATATATATGTACCTCATTTGGACTCTGTTGGAGAGCTTCTCTCATTGGTAATGATACCACATCTACTTACATAGTACATCCTGACCTGTAGTCCCTTTCATGTACATATATATGTACCTCATTTGGACTCTGTTGGAGAGTTTCTCTCATTGGTAATGATACCACATCTACTTACATAGTACATCCTGACCTGTAGTCCCTTTCATATATATATGTACCTCATTTGGACTCTGTTGGAGAGTTTCTCTCATTGGTAATGATACCACATCTACTTACATAGTACATCCTGACCTGTAGTCCCTTTCATGTACATATATATGTACCTCATTTGGACTCTGTTGGAGAGTTTCTCTCATTGGTAATGATACCACATCTACTTACATAGTACATCCTGACCTGTAGTCCCTTTCATATATATATGTACCTCATTTGGACTCTGTTGGAGAGTTTCTCTCATTGGTAATGATACCACATCTACTTACATAGTACATCCTGACCTGTAGTCCCTTTCATGTATATATGTACCTCATTTGGACTCTGTTGGAGAGCTTCTCTCATTGGTAATGATACCACATCTACTTACATAGTACATCCTGACCTGTAGTCCCTTTCATGTACATATATATGTACCTCATTTGGACTCTGTTGGAGAGCTTCTCTCATTGGTAATGATACCACATCTACTTACATAGTACATCCTGACCTGTAGTCCCTTTCATGTACATATATATGTACCTCATTTGGAGAGCTTCTCTCATTGGTAATGATACCACATCTACTTACATAGTACATCCTGACCTGTAGTCCCTTTCATATATATATGTACCTCATTTGGACTCTGTTGGAGAGTTTCTCTCATTGGTAATGATACCACATCTACTTACATAGTACATCCTGACCTGTAGTCCCTTTCATATATATATGTACCTCATTTGGACTCTGTTGGAGAGCTTCTCTCATTGGTAATGATACCACATCTACTTACATAGTACATCCTGACCTGTAGTCCCTTTCATGTACATATATATATGTACCTCATTTGGACTCTGTTGGAGAGCTTCTCTCATTGGTAATGATACCACATCTACTTACATAGTATATCCTGACCTGTAGTCCCTTTCATATATATATGTACCTCATTTGGACTCTGTTGGAGAGTTTCTCTCATTGGTAATGATACCACATCTACTTACATAGTACATCCTGACCTGTAGTCCCTTTCATATATATATGTACCTCATTTGGACTCTGTTGGAGAGCTTCTCTCATTGGTAATGATACCACATCTACTTACATAGTACATCCTGACCTGTAGTCCCTTTCATGTACATATATATATGTACCTCATTTGGACTCTGTCGGAGAGCTTCTCTCATTGGTAATGATACCACATCTACTTACATAGTACATCCTGACCTGTAGTCCCTTTCATGTACATATATATATGTACCTCATTTGGACTCTGTTGGAGAGCTTCGCTCATTGGTAATGATACCACATCTACTTACATAGTATATCCTGACCTGTAGTCCCTTTCATGTACATATATATGTACCTCATTTGGAGAGCTTCTCTCATTGGTAATGATACCACATCTACTTACATAGTACATCCTGACCTGTAGTCCCTTTCATGTACATATATATGTACCTCATTTGGACTCTGTCGGAGAGCTTCTCTCATTGGTAATGATACCACATCTACTTACATAGTATATCCTGACCTGTAGTCCCTTTCATGTACATATATATATGTACCTCATTTGGACTCTGTTGGAGAGCTTCGCTCATTGGTAATGATACCACATCTACTTACATAGTACATCCTGACCTGTAGTCCCTTTCATGTACATATATATATGTACCTCATTTGGACTCTGTTGGAGAGCTTCTCTCATTGGTAATGATACCACATCTACTTACATAGTACATCCTGACCTGTAGTCCCTTTCATGTACATATATATGTACCTCATTTGGACTCTGTTGGAGAGCTTCTCTCATTGGTAATGATACCACATCTACTTACATAGTACATCCTGACCTGTAGTCCCTTTCATGTACATATATATGTACCTCATTTGGACTCTGTTGGAGAGCATCTCTCATTGGTAATGATACCACATCTACTTACATAGTATATCCTGACCTGTAGTCCCTTTCATGTACATATATATGTACCTCATTTGGACTCTGTTGGAGAGCTTCTCTCATTGGTAATGATACCACATCTACTTACATAGTACATCCTGACCTGTAGTCCCTTTCATGTACATATATATGTACCTCATTTGGACTCTGTCGGAGAGCTTCTCTCATTGGTAATGATACCACATCTACTTACATAGTACATCCTGACCTGTAGTCCCTTTCATGTACATATATATGTACCTCATTTGGACTCTGTCGGAGAGCTTCTCTCATTGGTAATGATACCACATCTACTTACATAGTATATCCTGACCTGTAGTCCCTTTCATGTACATATATATGTACCTCATTTGGAGAGCTTCTCTCATTGGTAATGATACCACATCTACTTACATAGTACATCCTGACCTGTAGTCCCTTTCATGTACATATATATATGTACCTCATTTGGACCCTGTTGGAGAGCTTCTCTCATTGGTAATGATACCACATCTACTTACATAGTATATCCTGACCTGTAGTCCCTTTCATGTACATATATATGTACCTCATTTGGACTCTGTTGGAGAGCTTCTCTCATTGGTAATGATACCACATGTACTTACATAGTACATCCTGACCTGTAGTCCCTTTCATGTACATATATATGTACCTCATTTGGACTCTGTTGGAGAGCTTCTCTCATTGGTAATGATACCACATCTACTTACATAGTACATCCTGACCTGTAGTCCCTTTCATGTACATATATATGTACCTCATTTGGACTCTGTCGGAGAGCTTCTCTCATTGGTAATGATACCACATCTACTTACATAGTACATCCTGACCTGTAGTCCCTTTCATGTACATATATATGTACCTCATTTGGACTCTGTCGGAGAGCTTCTCTCATTGGTAATGATACCACATCTACTTACATAGTACATCCTGACCTGTAGTCCCTTTCATGTACATATATATGTACCTCATTTGGACTCTGTTGGAGAGCTTCTCTCATTGGTATTGATACCACATCTACTTACATAGTACATCCTGACCTGTAGTCCCTTTCATGTACATATATATGTACCTCATTTGGACTCTGTCGGAGAGCTTCTCTCATTGGTAATGATACCACATCTACTTACATAGTACATCCTGACCTGTAGTCCCTTTCATGTACATATATATATGTACCTCATTTGGACTCTGTTGGAGAGCTTCTCTCATTGGTAATGATACCACATCTACTTACATAGTACATCCTGACCTGTAGTCCCTTTCATATATATATGTACCTCATTTGGACTCTGTTGGAGAGCTTCTCTCATTGGTAATGATACCACATCTACTTACATAGTACATCCTGACCTGTAGTCCCTTTCATGTACATATATATGTACCTCATTTGGACTCTGTCGGAGAGCTTCTCTCATTGGTAATGATACCACATCTACTTACATAGTACATCCTGACCTGTAGTCCCTTTCATGTACATATATATGTACCTCATTTGGACTCTGTCGGAGAGCTTCTCTCATTGGTAATGATACCACATCTACTTACATAGTATATCCTGACCTGTAGTCCCTTTCATGTACATATATATGTACCTCATTTGGACTCTGTTGGAGAGCTTCTCTCATTGGTAATGATACCACATCTACTTACATAGTATATCCTGACCTGTAGTCCCTTTCATGTACATATATATGTACCTCATTTGGACTCTGTCGGAGAGCTTCTCTCATTGGTAATGATACCACATCTACTTACATAGTACATCCTGACCTGTAGTCCCTTTCATGTACATATATATGTACCTCATTTGGAGAGCTTCTCTCATTGGTAATGATACCACATCTACTTACATAGTACATCCTGACCTGTAGTCCCTTTCATATATATATGTACCTCATTTGGACCCTGTTGGAGAGCTTCTCTCATTGGTAATGATACCACATCTACTTACATAGTATATCCTGACCTGTAGTCCCTTTCATGTACATATATATATGTACCTCATTTGGACTCTGTTGGAGAGCTTCTCTCATTGGTAATGATACCACATCTACTTACATAGTACATCCTGACCTGTAGTCCCTTTCATGTACATATATATATGTACCTCATTTGGACTCTGTTGGAGAGCTTCTCTCATTGGTAATGATACCACATCTACTTACATAGTATATCCTGACCTGTAGTCCCTTTCATATATATATGTACCTCATTTGGACTATGTTGGAGAGCTTCTCTCATTGGTAATGATACCACATCTACTTACATAGTATATCCTGACCTGTAGTCCCTTTCATGTACATATATATATGTACCTCATTTGGACTCTGTTGGAGAGCTTCTCTCATTGGTAATGATACCACATCTACTTACATAGTACATCCTGACCTGTAGTCCCTTTCATATATATATGTACCTCATTTGGACTCTGTTGGAGAGTTTCTCTCATTGGTAATGATACCACATCTACTTACATAGTATATCCTGACCTGTAGTCCCTTTCATGTACATATATATGTACCTCATTTGGACCCTGTTGGAGAGCTTCTCTCATTGGTAATGATACCACATCTACTTACATAGTATATCCTGACCTGTAGTCCCTTTCATGTACATATATATGTACCTCATTTGGAGAGCTTCTCTCATTGGTAATGATACCACATCTACTTACATAGTACATCCTGACCTGTAGTCCCTTTCATGTACATATATATGTACCTCATTTGGACTCTGTCGGAGAGCTTCTCTCATTGGTAATGATACCACATCTACTTACATAGTACATCCTGACCTGTAGTCCCTTTCATGTACATATATATGTACCTCATTTGGACTCTGTTGGAGAGCTTCTCTCATTGGTAATGATACCACATCTACTTACATAGTATATCCTGACCTGTAGTCCCTTTCATGTACATATATATGTACCTCATTTGGACTCTGTTGGAGAGCTTCTCTCATTGGTAATGATACCACATCTACTTACATAGTATATCCTGACCTGTAGTCCCTTTCATGTACATATATATGTACCTCATTTGGAGAGCTTCTCTCATTGGTAATGATACCACATCTACTTACATAGTATATCCTGACCTGTAGTCCCTTTCATGTACATATATATGTACCTCATTTGGACTCTGTCGGAGAGCTTCTCTCATTGGTAATAATACCACATCTACTTACATAGTACATCCTGACCTGTAGTCCCTTTCATGTACATATATATATGTACCTCATTTGGACTCTGTTGGAGAGCTTCTCTCATTGGTAATGATACCACATCTACTTACATAGTACATCCTGACCTGTAGTCCCTTTCATGTACATATATATGTACCTCATTTGGACTCTGTTGGAGAGCTTCTCTCATTGGTAATGATACCACATCTACCTATTTTTATAGAGATTTAATATATTTTTATATAATTTCAGGGAGATGAAGCCAAACAAGATGCTATTACTGAGAGTAGTAACAATGCAGACAGTTTAAACAACGAGATAAACAAAGAGGAATATGATAAGGAACATATTATTCAGCAAACTCTATATGTAAATATTGACAAAAACAATGAAAACGACCAAAATTCTGTTCAGCAGGGGAACTGTAGTGAAACAAACAAACAAACTCTAAGTCTAGATGATAAGGACCCTGTGTTACAGCTGACCAGTAGTGAAACAGACAAACAATCTAAAATCTCTGTAACTCACAACACTAAAGTTAATATTGCTGAGCATAGGTCAATTGAAGAACCATTGTTTTCAGTCAGTAGTAGGTCAAGCAATGACCAGTTATTGTCAGTAAGTCAAAGGTCAATCGATGAACCATTGTTTTCAGTAAGTAGTGCGTCAAGAGATGGACAGTTACTGCCTGTTCGATCTACAGAACATATAGAACAACAGATTGTAAGCAATATAGATAAATGCAGTATTAGTGTTCAGAAGAAAGACGAAAGTTCTAAATGTGATTCAGATATCTGTTTAGGTGATGAAATTTCTAAATTAAAAGTTAATCTTGTGGACAAAGAATCCTCCCTTGAAAAGGAAATAGTTGTGAAAGACTTGTCACTTATAACATCTGACAAGGAAACTTCAAATGAGAGTGAAATAAAAGTGATAGAATTGTCACTTGAAAATAAAGCATCAGAAAAACAAATTAAAAATGAAAATGAAATAGTTGTTGAGGACTCCTCACTTGAAAATGAAACATTGAAAAAACAAATTTCAGGTGTAAAAGAAATAATAGTGACAGACTCATCACTTGAAAATAAAAGAACTGAAAAACAAACTTCAGATGAAAAAGAAATAATAGTGGAAGACTTGCCACTAGAAAACAAAACATCTAAAATACAAACTTTAACTGAAAAGGAAATAAACTTGGAAAAATCATCACTTGAAAATAACACATTGGACAAACAAACATCAAATGAAATATTAGTGAAAGATTCGTCACTTGAAAATAAAACAACAGAAAAGGAAACTCCAAATAAAAATGAAACAATTAAGAGTGCATCTGGTTTTGGTGTTCAATCAGAGGAGGACAGCGTAGGGTTTGATTATTCTGGAAAGGAGGAAGAATCTGAATTCACAAAGGACGATATTAATTCTAAATCTGTTGATACGGAACTTGAATGTGAGGACAAAAGTCTATCAAAAACAGATGATTCTGAAATTGATCAGGAAAACAATGGAACTGGACAACTTTCTGTTGAAACAAAGGTGAAACCTCTAGAATTTACTTCCTCGTCTTGTTTGCAAGATGGCAAGTCAGATGAAAAACAGAATGAGCAAATTACAGATTTAAAATCAGTAACATGTGATAAAACAGTTCAAATTAGTCATGGTTTATCCAGTAAACACAATTCTAAAAACATTCAAGCTCGACGTTTAAAACTTGATGCTTTAGTTGCTAACATCAAATCACTTAAAACTGCAGAACTCCAAGACAATTTACAGGATGAAGTTGATTCAAGTTTTGATAGAACTTTAACAGAAGTAATCAAGAGTTCAATAGAGTCAGATCAGGATACTTTGGACAACAAAAGTGATTCTACAATTCAAGTTAAAAAAGAGAAAGTGGTCGAGAGTGAATCTATACACTCAGGAAATAGTACTTTGTCAGAAATATCACTATCAGAAGAAAACATTATTGTTGTTAAAAAATGTGAAGAAGAAGAAGGAAAAATTTCAGTTTTGAAAGCTAGAATTAAAGTTGAAGATTCTAATTGTTGTTCTAATGTCACAGCGGTGACTGATCTCAATTCTTCTAAGGCAGACAAAAACTTAAGTGATGAAGTTCAAGATTTAAAATTAAAACTTGAACATGTTGAAGTAGAAAACTATCATGAAAAACAATCAAAACGTTCAAAATTTGATTGTGATGAATTAAATAAATCAAAAGTATCAGAAAAGAAAAGTGATGAAGTTCAAGATTTAATTAAGAATAAATCTAGTGATGGTGGAAAAAGGTCAGTCTCAACTGAAAATTCAATAGAAGAAGTTCAAGATTCTAATTCAAAAGCATTGACTAAAAGTGGTGACACAAAAATTAAAGTTGAAGATTTAAACTCAAAGACCATATCAAATTGTGACAATGCTTTATTGCAATCTGATAATTGTAATATCAAGTCAGAAATAGGGTGTGAAGATGTGGATGAAGATATTGAAATCGATGTAGAAAAATTGGATGATATCAGTGATAATTTCTTACTATTACAGAGTGCAGACGATAATAAATTGCAATCTGATAATATCGATATTAAAAGTGATACTGAAGAAGAGATAGTAAAATACACTCAGAATGAATCTTGTGAAAAATCCAAACCTCAGTTTTTAAAACCTCCAATTTTTCATTTTGATAGTCAAGGAGATAAGAAGATTAGTGATGTGATTGGGAACAAACAAGCTGTTGTTTTCTTAGGAGAACGTGTTACAAAAGACAGGAGTATTGAGGAGACAAATAAACTGATAAAACTGGCAGACCTTTCACAAGATTCAAATCAAGACGAGACTAGCAAACTAACCAAACTGGCAAACGTTAAGCCTAAGAAACCAGTCAAAAAAATTGAAATGATTCGTCAACCAGTTCGTAGAATGAAACGTGTGGCCAGCTTAAATGCATTAGCTATGGTCAACATTTTATTTGGGAAAGAAGAATCTCCCAGAAGTAAGAAATCTTCCGATAGCAAAGCTGCCAATAAAAAAGTAATATCAAATAAAAGTTTGTCAAAAGCCAAAATGCTTCTAGAGGCAAAAGTTAAAAGTATCTTAAAGAAAGCAAAATCTGATGATCAATTCTGTGAAAATGTCAGAGTAAAGAAGGAAAAAACTTCTCCAGGAAAGATAACTCAAATTCAAAAGTCATTAGCGAAACTGACACTAGATTCACCTCCGTCAAAGCTGGCGACAAAAGTTGTTTCTCCAAAGATGTTAGCAAAAACATCACCAGCGAAATCACCAACAAAAGTATCCTCACCTTGTAAATCTCCGTCTAAAGTTTCATCACCATCCAAATCTCCAACCAAAACTTCTCCTCCGAAGTCACCATCTAAAGTTTCAAAATCACCAACAAAGATAAAACCTAAAGCAAGTGCTGAAAAAAATAAAACTAAAAATTTAAAAGAAGCAAAAATAGGAAAAAAGAAAATTGCTGATAAAAAAGAAGTAAAATGTAAAATTTCTGACAGTGAAAAAACTGTGAATAAATTGTTGTCTGATGATGATAAAATTAAAAAGCCGAGAAGGAAGAAGGGAGAGCTGATGAGAGCAGCAAGAACCCATTCTTTTCCTGAGGCTAAAATAAAAACTAACATTGCAAGCAGTATTGACACAAGCAACATCAGCAAGGACAAAAAGGATGAAAAATGTGTCAACTGTCAAAAAGGTTTGAATGAAAAGTCCAAAAAAGACTCTAGCAATAGTTACAAACAAGATGACAAGAACAGTAGTGCTTATACAGACAGTAATGTACAATATAATATGGGACACGTTGAAAGTGGAGGTTACAGTACGCATAGCTATGGTGTTATTCAGAATTTGACAGGAACTTGTGTTCATTGCTCACAGAACATGTATAGTTCTCAGGGACCAAGTGGTTTTATGATGGGGCAACCTGGAGGTTTAGTGAGTCCATGTCCGACGTTTACGATCGGTAGTGTTCCCATGGTGCAGTATCATCATCCATTTAGTGCTGGTTATCCAATACAGTATCAGAGTCATAACACACTACCTCATTGTGGTGAGTCAAATTTTAGTGCAAAGTAAAAAGACAAACTAAATACCAGTAGTACAAAATGAAGTTGGAACATATACATATTGTCCAGGAGATTTTGATACAAGCTCAGTGGGCAAGTCCAGCATGGTATTTTCATTTTCCTGCCTGACTATATTTATTGATACATGTATATGCCAGGCAACATATAATGGGTAAAATCATACAGAACCATTAACCATTTGTTAACAGATTTTGGGCAATTTTTCAGAAACAATCAAACCATCTGCCTACAAAAATAGACATGGCATAAGACAAACACTTACATCATAAACATGGTGTCGGATAAAATTAGCAGGGTAAACATGGTTAAAGAAGTTTTAAGATATCATTTAGGAGAAAAAAAATAATCATAATGGAACAGACAATCAAAATAAGCTACATGTATGACCATGATAACGGGGATGTCAGCCGCAATTACATGTATCTCTATAAAGTAACAGTGAGATAGACCACAATTACAAATCATTAAATAACTAAGAATATAACACCATATAAAATACTGTAAAAATGTATTAAAAGAAAGCTCAAGTACTTAACATGACTGGTTCTAAACCAGACAAAATGGACTGCTGCCCATGCAAAGTATGATAAGTTTGAAGTGATATTTAGGTAATTTAACCAATTCTTAATGTAGAACAACTAACATGACTAAGGATATCAACATGTTTCAAATCAAATTTAAAATGTTATTAAAAGACTTGTATTTTACACATTTACATTTATATTGTTCCATTACAGGTTGTCCATCATGTTACTATTACACGCCTACAGCTTCTCCTTTACATCATGACACGTGTCATCATAATGTACCTCCTCCATCTTACACTGCGCTACGTGATTTGAACGATCCAGGACATACAGGGGGTCGGGATGGTGTGGATCCAAAACGTTCTTCACTGCAAAACATGGGTGATTCCTCACATAAAGAAGCTGGAAAATCGTCATGTGCAACAAAACTTGATGACATGGATCCAGAAATAGACGTTGTTGGAAATGCAACATCATATCATTCTACGTGTAATAGTTTTAATACATCTAAGGGAGGTAATGATGATTTAGACGTTGAAATTGATGTTGTAGGTGGTGTGCCACCTTTGACCTTCGCTGAGAAGGATATTATAGTAGAAACAGTGAAAAAGAAGAAAAAGAAAGAAAATGAGACAAAAGAAAAAACACCAAAGAGTGATAAATCTGGGAAAAAGAAAGAGAAATTTTCAGCTTCAGATAAAGAAAATAAAACAAAAAGTATAAAGAAAAGAAAAGATAGTGAGAATAGTGAATGTGACAAAAATGTGAAGAGGAAATTAGAATTGAAAGAAAGTGAAGAAAAATCTGATAGTTCTGAAGAGTCACCAAAAACAGCAAAATCTGCAAAAAAGAAAAGTATCAGTGAATCATCAGGGGAGATAATCACTAAACCCTCTAAAAAGAAATCAATAAGTGATTCTACAGATGTTGCTAAAAAAGGGAAAAAGAAAAGTGTTAGTGAATCTTTGGAAGTAACAAAAACAATAAAAAAGAAAAGTACTGATGATGAAAAAACTGTGAAAAAGAAAAACTTAAGTAAGTCATCTGATGCAATAAAAACCGGGAAAAAGAAAACATTGAGTCAGTTATCTATTGACATAAAAAAAGCAAAACAGAACAGTTTGAGTGAGTCGTCTGTTTCAATAAAACCAGGGAAAAAGAAAAGCTTGAGTGAGTCGTCTGTTGTTGTTAAAACAGGAAAAAAGAAAAGTTTAAGTGAATCGTCAGATGCGACAAAAAAAGGAAAAAAGAAAAACTTGAATGAATTGTCTGATACAGTAAAAAAAGGAAAGAAGAAAAGCTTGAGTGAATCAGAAGATGAATCACTCAATGAAGTGAAAATTAAAAGTTTGGAAGAGTCGCCTTCTGTAGTGAAAACAGGAAAACAGAAGAGCTCAAAAGTGTCACAAGTTGAGGTGAAAACAGGGAAAAAGAAAAGCTTATGTGAATCACCAGAGGAAATTAAACCTGCAAAGAAGAAGAAATTAAGTATATCTTCAGATGAAAAGAACAGTTCAAAAAAGAAAGTTCCAAAAACACCAACAGTTGTCACTCCAAGTGTTAAAGGAGGAAAGAAAAAAACAGTTAGCAAACCAGAAAATAAATCAGAAAATAAATCTGGTGATAGTATACAGAGTAAGCCAAGTAAAGTAGAAAACAAGAAACCTACAAAACGGAAAAGTACAGATGAGGTTTTTACAAATGATTCAAAATCAGCAAAACAAAGAAAACTGTCCACAAGTGAAAGTACAAAATCTTCTAAGGATAAAATACAGCTATATAACAGAAGTAAAAGTGTAGATGCTAAAGTGTTGAAGGATAAAAATGAGATATCTAAAACTTATCCAAAAAGACGACGTGTAGCATCGTTTGATCGGCAGCTCAGTACTGAATCTGTAGTCGTACGGAGGAAAAAATCATCAACATCAACCAAGAATACATCTGTACATGTTGTTCCAATTGAAAAGAAAAAGACAGAAGTAAAGAAAGTGAAGAAAAGAAATCACAACTGGGAATTTAAATTTCCTCCTGAGAAACGAAAAATCATGGTATGTTGAAAAATTATATTTGTAATAAAATGATATATATACTGTTCATGCTGTTACCATGTTACAAAATGTTTTAAAAAAAAATAAAAAGCATTTGTTGACAGTAAGGTTACGTGTAAGTCCATATTTGAATGTTTTAAAAGATAAATTAGACCTTACAAATATTTTCTCGATAAATACTTGCTTCAGATTAATATGACATTGTATTGATACATGTAGATTATCTATCTTGAACTGAAAACATGAGAGAGTTTCTCAGCTTTGATCTCATTGACAGACTGTAGCTCTGAGATCAGATGCAAGTCAGATCCTTCCTATTGTTTAAAAGTCCAATAATTTGTTTATAATTATCTTCCAAGGAAACATCAATGATGTGACATTATTATTTCAAGTGATCTCATTCTAGGAAAGGATAAAATCCATCTGATGAGTAGTATATATAATATTTTGCCATACAAACATGACATTTATAAACATTCTCTATTTTACAGGTATCAGGATCCATGGTTGAGAGAGAGTGTTACCCAGCAATCATTCATACTGATGGAGATATCATCTATATCCGTGATGTCGTCATTCTACGCTCAGGTCCACGTAAAACAGACATTCCATACCTAGGAAAGGTCACAGCTTTCTGGGAAGAAAATGGTTAGTGATAAATAGAAATAAGTCATAATGTTTTAAAAAGTGAAAAATTATAGGTCTATGTACGCGCCTTCAACATGGAGCCTTGCATATTTATTACTTAGTTAAGTTTTAAACTTTTCTAGGTATTTTTTGTATTAGATTAAGTTATTAAAAAGTTTTAAAAACCTATTTAGAATTGTATTTTCCAAAATAGTAAATTAAATTGTTGAATAGAGGTATGTCCCGTACTGTCTATTTTTGCAATAGAACCAATGAAAATTCAAGAAAAGGAGAAAATATGTCTTATAAAAAAATTAAATGAATAAATAAGGGAAATAACTCTAAAAATGATTTGCACTATTTGGCTTGAGCATGGCTATATATGTACAATGATGACTTACAGATAGAGTTCTTCTTTTGTCTCATTGATATCTCACCATCAGCATAAGATAAAGAAATGAAAGAGCTTACAAAATCAATGGTGTAAAATAAAAAGGGAATGAACAATTATATTTGTACTATATTGTAGATGTCAGACATGTCAGAAAACAGAAAAAAATGAAAAAAAAAACAAAATATAATGGAAATGAATAGTACTAAAAGCAGGGTTGGTAGAAAAAGATCTAATTACCTTAGCAATAAAGAAAATATGAAAGAAAAATGAACAAAACAGAGGTTTTGACTCTGTTTTATTTGTGATCAATACTTGATAAAAACAGTATGCCATTCCTGTTCATGGTGATTTATTTTTTTATTCAGATGAGATGATGATGGGTTTACTATGGTATTATCACCCAGAACATACAGACTCTGGTCGCCTTCCTCACCATCTAACCAATGAAATATTTGCCTCTAAACACCGTGACGAGAACAGTGTAGCTTGTATTGATGATAAAGGATATGTTCTCACATATAATGAATACTGCAGGTACATGTATAAACATGTTTTATGTCCATATTTTGTATGCAAAAAGTAAAATAACAGAAACCTAACTCTAAGGAAAATTCAAAAGGGAAAATCAAAAGCTCAAACACATTCAACACGTATGGAAAATAACTGTTATATTAATTACTGCTTAGGTCAGGCTTTTCCTCATGAATAAAATGGTGGATAAAACCTGGGTTTAGAGCTAGATAAAACTCACTTCTATTACAGTGTGGCTTACCATAAAAATTGTATTCCTCTATCATTTGTACATTTTGTTTGGTTTTCTCTTAATCCTCTCGGATTATACACTTACCAGGACAAGAACTTTTGCCTATTTCATTTGACCACTGCATCTGGTGTGATACATCATTTCTCCATTGCAGTCCTTTTACAACTGTTTTAAGTATTTACATGTAGTTCAAGTCATTTGTACAATTTTATTTTGCTTTATAGGTACAGAGGTGAGAAGTGCCGAGTAGAGAGTAACCTTTCTCCTAGACCCATGGTGTTTCCTGTCCTAGAAGATAACCCCAGATCTCAGAGAATCCCTGCCCCTGATGTGGACAGTAATACAGTTTATATGTGTAGACAGGTGTATGACTTTAAATTAAAAAGAATTCTCAAAAATCCTTCATAGTGTTGGGGATTATTTTGAACTTGAATTTACTCTGTACATCATTTTTACATGTACATATATAGATATATATATATTTGTGCTTTAGGTTTTATTTTGAACCATTTAATAGAAGCTGCTTTTGAGTCAAAAAAGTTTCTCGATTTCAAATTTGTATTCCTTTCAAAAAATCTGTACTTTTATTTTTAGCGAAGATGCATTATACATTTTTGTATGAATTTCTATACTAGTGAGTAGTCTTAATCTTGAAAATAAATACCGAAATGCTCTTGTATCTTTTAATGAAAACACAAATTTAAATTATTTAAGTCTTTTGTAATATGAGATACTTCGTAGGAAAAAATCCTTTTTTATATACAATGTTTGTCATTGGTCACTTCATTGCTAGCAGTCTTTTCACAAATTTAAAAGTATGACTGCTTTACAACTTGCAACTTTGTACTTTTGACCTTATTGTTTATTTTATAGAGTTTATTTGATAAAAAAAAGACATAAATTTTACGAATTTGGATACAATTTTAGTTGTAGATTTACACAATTTGTAGCTTTTCTAGGTAAGACGCAATTGTGAGGGCTGTAAAATGCATAAAATTGATAAATTACAATGTAATACTTTGTTGGAACATTTTTTAGTAGTTTCTGTTTTAAGAAGCACTATTGATATATATTGGGAATAAATTTACACTAAAATTTAGTGTATTTGAATTTGATCAGGTGCCATTTTTTTCAATTCATACTTTTTTTTATATCATACTCATTTGTTTTCCATTTTGTATGAAAAGTTTAATGTTCAAGGTGATTTCATTTTTGTACATGAAATTTTTAGACTTGATCTTTTGTTGTCAGATGATATTTGTGCAAATCTTGTTTTTATCTAGTCCCATATAAAGCACAATTGTTAGTTTTGTTGTAAATTTTTATTTCATGTTCATGTTACAAATGCATTTATATATTGTTATTATTATTTGTTTTATGAA
This sequence comes from Mytilus galloprovincialis, assembly GCF_965363235.1. Classification (NCBI taxonomy): domain Eukaryota; kingdom Metazoa; phylum Mollusca; class Bivalvia; order Mytilida; family Mytilidae; genus Mytilus; species Mytilus galloprovincialis. Next base: position 96,495,260 of record NC_134840.1, read on the forward strand.
ATTCTTAAAAAAAATGTCATGTTGTTACGGGGAAATTGTTTTATTGTGAATGGTTTTAAATGTGATGTCTTTTTTGTAGAAAATCTCTAGAATTTATATTAAGTTTGTATATATTGTTGTGTTTGTACAAACAATAAAAATTGTTGTTAGGAATAAATGTTAAAAATTGATGTACTTTATATTGATAAATGTCAAAGATCTGTTTTCAATTGGGATGGTAGAAAGTTACCTCCCTTTGAAGATTTAAAGAGTTGTCTTTCATGTTTGCATGTATGTTACTTCTGTTAAAGTTCTGTGAGGGAAATGTTTTTGTCACAAATCATATTTTATGTTTTAATATAAGAATAAGGAGATGTGGTATAATTACCAATGAGACACCTATCCACCAAATTTCAAATGAAGTGAATGTAAGCAAGTATAGGCAACCTTCTAAACTGTTATGAGGTAATGTTACAATCAGGGGTATTTTAGATTTTGAGTATTAACTCGTATTAACATTTTGTTGTATACTTTAATTTCTATTTCTTTTTATACTCAAATATATAAATAAGATAAAATTTGAATGAACTGTACTGTGTTTCAACAAATAAGGGGAGATAATTTTATTTTGCATCAAATATTTCTTACAATTGGAGTTGCTTTATGTTAAAAGATTTTTATGTGAGAAGCTTGCCATTTATTTTGATAAAATGTATAAAGTACCTGATTACAAAATAGATGGTTTGAATATTTTGTGTTTAAGTCTAAAACATGATATTTAGTAAAGTGCTGCACTAGAATCTCTTTTTCATAAATGAAATTTAGAGTTGTGTAAAAATTGGTTTATACATATTTATGTCATTGGGAAAGAATATGTGGAATCATGCAGAATGTGAAAGGTTTAAAGGTCAACATCAGGTTTGCATGATTTGTTGGTATAACATGTATGCCATTGAGAAAAGATGCAAAATGTCAGAGGTCAAAAGGTCAATACAAGGTTTGTGTGATATTTGGTATAACATTTGTACCACTGGAGAATGTGTGTGAGAATGCTGGATGTCAGGGGTTAAAAGGTCAATGTCAAGTTTGTGTGATTTGTTGGTATAACATGTATGCCACTGAGAGGACGCAGGATGTCAGAGGTTAAAAGGTTCATATCCGGTTAGTGTGATTTGTACCAATAGGAAAGGATGCAGAATGTAAGAGGTCAAAAGGTCAACAAAATTTATAGCCATTGTTGACACTACAAAGATATTCTACTGAGAATAACATGAGAAACCTGTTTATAAAAGGCATTCAAAAGAAGACATATTAATGCCCTTTATACTTTTCATAAAGTCTTGTGCAGTATGATTAAGGAGTGATATTAAATGCAAGACCACACATTTGTTTTAATATCATTATTATTCAAATTTGTTGGTATATTGTCCATTACAAAATCTCTTTGTAAGTGTTCAACATTCAATGCAGATATCATTTTAATGGTAAACTTATGGATACTCTTACCAGTTTTCACAGACAAAAAAAAATTGTCAAATATCCTGTTAGATTAAAGGTTTATTCTATTTTAATCTTATTTACATGAGTTTAAAAACATTATCATTGGTTAATTTTTTGGGAAGAGGAAGGGGGAAAGATAGATGTCAAGATAAATTTGGATTTTATTGAAATATTAATTATCTAGTGAAAGAAAAATAAAAAATAAAAACTTTAGGACTTTGTTTGCATAAAACTTTTTATGTTAAATTTGTTCTTGTGCTTAGTTCCTTTCTTTACGTGAACCTTAAATACCAAGGGATGAGGTCAATTAAAACTGACATCTATTTTATTTTTGAGCATATTAATTTGTTCAAATACAGTATGTTTATTGAGTCTTTCAATTTAATCATTACATATAAAAATTATATGGCACACAAACAATGCATGTAATTGTTATTTTTAACCTCTGTTTAGTTAGATTGGACCAGCCTGTCATATTTATAGTAGAAAAATTCATTTCTGATCATTTGCATGTAATAGAATATGTCTGATATTGTTACGGTTAGAGATTTACCAATAGTTTTATGTCCACCTAAAAACTAATCATCATAGATTTTTGCTACGTAAATATTTATGTTTAGCAAGATGGAACATGCCATTGTTTTAGATATAGAATGAAATGTTATCATGTGTAATTTAGAAATCATGGTTCATGTATCTTTTATGGTGCCTACTGTTTTTGTAATGATAGGCAATTTGAAATAAAAAAAAAAATATCACTTCTAATTTGTTGTTGTTTTCAAATTTAAATATTTGTCAGCATAATTTGCTGTTCCCAGAATTTTACTTTAGAATGCTTATTGTTTTGCATATGCACCAGTGAGTTTTACTCCAGAATGTTTTGATAGAATGTTGATTGTTTTGCATATGTAACATTACAGTATTTGTTAGATTTCTTGGCTCTTTATAGTTCTTAATCTGCTTATATTACTTCTTCAATGCATACAACAGGTTTGTAGCCTGCCGCCAGGTTTCTGGATTTTCTTGCTGAGCATAACCCCAAAGACTGATTGATGGCCTTTTGCTGTTTTGTGATCTTTGGTTTGGTTGTTGTCTTTTAGACACATTCCCCATTACAATTCTCAATTTAACATTGGTCTTGTGGTAGCTTACTTGCCATGATCCCTGATAGGGTCAATCCATAGATTTAAAATTTGGTATTTGCTGCTTCTTGGTTAAACACTCAGCATTTATGAGTCTGAACAAAGACTTGTAACCCAGGATTCAAAACAATGTAACATGTCTTCCTATAGACATTTACCAGTTGTGCAGTATCTTTAAATTGCTCTGAAGAATATAATGTTCTTGCTGGGTTTTTATAAAACTTTCATTAGTTATATATCAACATTGTCTTGGAAAATTTTGAAAAAACAGTGCAAGTCAATTAATTTTAAGAGTTGTACCCTTAGAAATATAAGTTATAAGGAAAATTGTATTGAAAGCCCTCTCAAGTGTACAATTCATGTTTTTTTTTTCATCAAACCCTTATCAGAGGTTTATATCAGCAAAGTCTCTAACAGTTTCAAAAATCTGTGACGATCAACTATTTTATGAGTTGTGCCCCTTGGAAATACTAATCATATTTAAAAGAGAGACAAAAGATGCATCTCATAAGTAAAAGACAACCTGACATTACCACGACAAAAGAAGAACTAACCCCATCAGTTGTGATCTCAAGTGCTCAGGGAGGGTCATCAGATCCTACTCAACAAATGTGACTGATTAGGAAATGTCTATTAATGGTAATGGAACAAAAATCAAAACAAACTTGACTATTTATAAATTTATTCCATAATACTTTGAAAATTGCATTGATCAATATTCTCATATCACATTTTATTGGAATAATACAAAAGATAACAAGACATTAGACGTAACATCATAAAAGACGGAAGGAGAGGGAGTGACATTCATAAATCAGTGATCAAAAATCATTTAACAAAAAAGTCATTAAAATAAAATTTCAAATAAAACGTGAAAAGTGTCAATAGTAGAGTTAAAAAGTGCTAATAAAACCATACATACATAATAAAACAAAAAACAAAAACACCATAACTTTTGAAATACATTACCAGATAAAAAAAAATTTAAAGCAATCTTAAATAAATGAAACCAGTTGCACAAAATATAAATTAAGATTTGTAATTCATTTATAGTGTTTACAATTTAAAATTATAATATGAATATACATATTTTTCTCAGACAAAAGAAAAAATCCCTAAATTCAATTCAATTTATATTTCTTGTATTTGTGTATAACTAATAACCATGTGCTATTTTAAAATTGTTCTCAAAAACTTTATTTCGTCGATCCTCTTCTCCTTTGATGATTCATAAAATCCACTAAAATTATCTAATCGCCTTATTCATAAAAAAGTTGGAGGTATTAATTGTCATTTACTTGTTATTCAAAATTAATGCGATGAATCATAATAATAATAATTTGTTAACAATATATACACTAAAAATCACTCATAAACATCTATATATATATAACACAAGTATCAATAACAAACATTCTAAAAAAATATACATATTTAAGTAAAGTACCTACTTTTGAAAATGACAGGATTACCCTTTGATAAGAGGTACCATGAGTGTGACAGTTTTCCTCTTTAGGACACCCTTATGATATGTTTGAATAGTTCTTATACTTTCAAAAAATTTATATGCATTTTTAAATTCATCCTCTTAAACATAAGAACCCCTGTCAGTCTAGCTGTCTGCATTTTCAGCTCAACTTGTCCAAAATGGATAGATGGATAATGATGAAACTTAACACAGTTGTAAAATACAACATGAGAAATTGCATTAAGGAATATTAAACTGGTCTAACATAGGGAGATAATGAATTTTAAGAGTTAGTTGATAAACAGGCTATTGCTAGTAACTGCATGTATATTACAGGGGAGATAATTAATCAAAATGAAATATTTCAACATTGCAATATAAGTGTTGATAGTCTCTGGTCAGCACAACATCTAAATGACTGATCAGATATTTATAACTTTACTTACTTTGAGATCATATGCCCATGAAGTAATATAATCATTTTAAAGGTAGATCATCAAATTTTTTGGGTATCCTTTCATGTGTTCATTTAAAAAGGTCTTATGAAATATGGAGATGTGTTATAGTTGTTAATGAGACAAAAATCCACAAGAGACCAAATTACATAGCAGTCAGCAACTATAGGGTGTAAAAATGACAAAAAGGATAAAACTTATCCCATTTCAAGCTATAAAAGGTTCTAACATAACAATATGTAAATTATTCACATACCGATATAAGAAGGTGTGTAATGAGTGCCAATGAGACAACTCTCCATATATTCATCATGCATATGTTGGTACATTTCAACAGAGTTTTTAAGGAGGTTTGCTTGTCATGTTTTGGAATTTTTGTCAGATTTTCGAAATCCTCTGGTTTTATCAATTTGAATGCCTTAAATAAATTGCCCATTGAACCCCATTATTTCTTTTTATAAATCTTTTACATGTTTAATTATAAGCCATCTGTAATAGTCTTACAGAATTTTAATTATTTTTAATCGTTTTTGACGACTTGTCAATGATAAAGCTATGAAAAGTCAAGAGACAACATTTTCCCACCAAAATTTCAAATATTCAAAAACAAGCACATTGACCTATATATTTTTTTTGCTCTTTTGATTCCTTTATTAATCCCCTATCAATATAAACTAGTGTTTTAAAAACCTTATTATTTTGAAACTGAGAAACAAACTCCCTTAATGTATAAAGTGAAAAATCAGTTTATCTTATACAGGCCATCTTTTTGTAAATATGGAAATGATTTAAGTAAAAGCATTAAATTCCTCTCATTATCCTGAAAGAGGATTATAGTTGTTGAGTTTAAAGTTTGATTAATTGATAATAAATCTGTTTGCAAGGGTCAATTTTTGTATTTTTTACCCTGTGAAAGAGATCTTTTTGAATATATGAAAAGAGGTTATCACAATTTTATATTTATCACAAAATAAGAACAACAAAAAATTCCTGGCAAAATTTTTCCACAAAACAGTAACATTAACAGCGATAATTGGTGAACTCAGATCTACGGGATTTTATATATAAAAACAATGGTACTATTCTATAATGGAATGTATATTCCAAGATCATTTTAAAAGTACCTAAAAAATTGATTTTCATTGATAAAAATATATACACCAATAATTTTAAAACAAACTTGTTCTAAACATTTCTTTGATATATATGATAACAATAGGAACACTTTTAACATTTCATATCAATTATAACTTTAATGGCTAAAATAGCCATCATTACTTTTCAGAGCTTATCCTAGCATTAACAAAAAGTTTGATAATTAAGCTCCAAACTGACAAACATAAGCAAATTATAACAGCAGTAACATTGAAGATAATTAGCCGTTTCAGAATCTAAAGAATCATGGGTAATTTCATTGTTCGTACCCCAAAATGAAAATAACGCCACGTCATTGGTTAAATTTTCATTGTTTATGACATTTTTAACCAATCAGGACGTTGTGGTGTACACTTTTGAAAATATTACCCAGGATGCATTAGATTCTGAAACGGCGAATTCATAACTTACTCAAAAAATAGCCATCATTACTTTTCAGATTAAGAGGCATAACAAATTGTAAATTTAAATTCAAATCAAAACTAACAGCAGCATAAAAAAATAATAAAAGCAGTAATATTGTTGAGGTCAACTCTTATCATGACTCAAAAAATAACTTTACAGATCTTTAACAAGCATTAACAAATGGTAAAATCTAACAGAGAAAATTGAAAACAGCAATTTCAGAAAAACATTACGAGATCAATTTTTATACCATTTTTGAAAATCAAATATCTGATATTGTATAAACATTCAAAAAACAAATATACTAATTATGTTAAGGTAGCAGAACTCACAAATTAATATCTCTTTTTCAGATGCATTATGAAAAAATGGTTATATCCATGTCAATGGGGAAACTCTAAAAATATTCTTCTGATAAAAAAATACAATTCGGAATTTTATAAAATTTTTGATGATTTTTTTATGCTGGTTGAAGGGAGATGTAGAGAAGAGTACAAAAAGAACCCCCTCATAACCATATCCTTGCTACCACCCATTAAATAGAAAAACCCCTCATATATTATCCAAACCATTATATTTTTCAATGCCTTTTGAGAAAAAAAAAAATCACAAAAGATAATACATGTATATATATATATTTGTAGAACATTTTTGAGCTTGACTTTTTTTTAAACTTTTATAAATAATTTAAATATATGACAAAATTTTGGCATTAATGGTATGTTGAACACAAAGGATTCCTCGGATTATAAATTTTTGTGGGTTTCGATTGCCATGGCTTGATGAAAAAATAGATTTTGAGATGGATATTGTCAAAATATACCTAATTTTTAAAAACTCCTAATATGAACACACCTACTTCATTGTAAACATACAGCCTTATCCCACATTTTTGGCCATATGCTTTGGGTATATGACTTAAGAATAACAAATTACATGAAGATTCACACAAAGATATCATGTTAAATGAACAACCATAAATGCAGGATGAAGATCTTCTGAGTACTACTGTTGAGAAAGACTGTGGGTATATCACTAAACATTAGTATCAGTCCTTCTTACAGGTCTCGTGAATAAAATTCCTAAAAAGATAAATAAAATGTTTACAATGACAAATATTTAAATACATTAAAGGAGTACAATATATATTTTTTTGAAAATGTTTGTTGCATATTGGAAAGAACCAATGATTATTAATGCGATTTTTTTTGTCAATGCCTGCAAAATTTAGCATTAGGTGTATTTTTTTCAAAGAGACAAAAAATGAAGAAAAAACCCCCAATTAAATGAAACTAATTCATATTTTTTTTTAATTCACTATAAATTTTCTGAAACTTTTCTTTTTTTTTTAAATTAAAAGGCTGATAAAAGTGTCTAACTTTCCGTGTTGAAGGCTTAACAGTGACTTTGAGATGAAAAACTGCCGAAAAGAAATTATTCCATTGCCAAGTTTATGCAAGAATTTTGTGTCATGAACTAACGCCCCTTAACCCTTTATTTCCATTTTCAGCTTTGACTTACTTGACAATATTTGGTATTTCCAGAGCTTTGAATATATGTTTATGTCCTAGACCTTCAGATGCATTAAATGATACAAACTCTATAGAGGCACTGCCTATTTTTCTGGTCTTCTCAGCAGCTTCATATAACTATAACAAAAAAAACTTTAAGAATGAAATGGCAGTTTCTAAAACCTTTACACACGTAACACTAAAATGTATAAACTGTGTAAAAGTACTGGATATTGTTCTGGTTGTTTTTTAATAGCAACATGGAGAAGACGTTACTAAGTTGAAAAACTTGTGTCTAATCCATTTGTCTCTTTTTGGAACAATAAAATATGTTTTAACTAGCAACATCACAGAACTTGAAGTTGAAATATAAATATGATATTAAGAATATTGTAAAAATCTCTCAAATATATTGTAAAATGAATTATTTCTAGCCTATTCATTTTCAGCTGATTTTGTGGAAATGTATTTCTGTTTCTTTTAATACTGTTGTTTTATGTATATAAAAGGAGAGTGATATCCCCTCTACATCTCCTTTTATCTTAGTATTTTCCCAAAAACAGATATTTCAATTATTTACTTTATTCTAATATTCTTTTTTTATCTTATTTTTTTTCTCAATTCTTCTTTATTCAAAGCTAGAAATCTACAATGACATATATATGCACTGCTTAAAATCATGGACATTACATACTTGAGCAATGATTGAAAAATACAATTTTTCTTTATCTATTACTTATTACATATTTATGATTCCAACAGCCATTTGCAAACTTTCCAACAGATGAAATTTGCAATTCTGTTTAGGTAACTTCTATTAATTGAGCTCCTACACAATTCTATGTATCTACCCAATCTTGTTTTTTTTTAAATGTTTATTTTTTTTATAAGATTTCCTGATGAAGATTAATTCATAACCAGATGCTCCGCAGGGCGTAGCTTTATACGACCGCAGAGGTTGAACCCTGAACGGTTGGGGCAAGTATGGACACAACATTCAAGCTGGATTCAGCTCTAAATTTGGATTGTGATTAAATAGTTGACACAGCATAGGTTTCTGACACAGAATGAATGTGTTCTAATGAACTTAAAAATTTTTGTTTTCTCTTAGAGCAATTCACTATGCTGTTGAATATTAATCCTCTCAAAAAAATGTTTGAAGAAATTTTCTTTTTATTTATGAAATTTCAAATGAGAAAAATTGAACCCAATTTTTTAATCACATCCCCCTTTCCCTTATTCCAAAACTAATCTCAATTAAAATATTCAAATGGAGTTTGCAACAATAACTACTCATTTAAATACATCATAAAATATTAAGATGTAAAAAAACTGCTTGTTATCACTGAATGGTAAAGATCATTTAAATTTATCAGTTGGTAGTAAAAAGTGAATATACATTGTATATTGTATATAACAAAGATTTAAGTTGATTCTGGACAAAGAAAGATAACTCCAATTAAAAAAAATTCTTGCAATAAGATATTTCTTGCTTACTATTCTAGACAAAGAAAGATAACTCTAATTAAAAAAAAAATTTGCTATTTCACAATATTGTGAAATTAGATATTTCTTGCCATTGCACAATACTGTGCAATTGAAAAGACTTGCTATTGCACAATACTTAATATAATAATTTTAGATCCTGATTTGGACCAACTTGAAAACTGGGCCCATAATCAAAAATCTAAGTACATGTTTAGATTCAGCATATCAAAGAGGCCCAAGAATTTAATTTTTGTTAAAATCAAACTTAGTTTAATTATGGACCCTTTGGACCTTAATGTAGGCCAATTTGAAAACGGGACCAAAAATGAAGAATCTACATACACAGTTAGATTTGGCATATCAACAACCCCATTTATTCAATTTTTGATGAAATCAAATAAAAATTAATTTTGGACCCAGATTTGGACCAACTTGAAAACTGGGCCAATAATCAAGAATCTAAGTACATTTTTAGATTCAACATATCAAAGAACCCAACCGATTCATTTTTTGTCAAAATCAAACTAAGTTTAATTTTGGACCCTTTGGACCTTAATGTAGACCAATTTGAAAACATGACTAAAAGTTAAGAATCTACATACACAGTTAGATTCGGCATATCAAAGAACCCCAATTATTCAATTTTGATGAAATCAAACAAAGTTTAATTTTGGACCCTTTGGGCCCCTTTTTCCTAAACTGTTGGGACCAAAACTCCCAAAATCAATACCAACCTTCCTTTTATGGTCATAAACCTTGTGTTTAAATTTCATAGATTTCTATTTACTTATACTAACGTTATGGTGCGAAAACCAAGAAAAATGCTTATTTGGGTCCCTTTTTGGCCCCTAATTACTACACTGTTGGGACCTAAACTCCCAAAATCAATACCAACCTTCCTTTTGTGGTCATAAACATTGTGTTTATATTTCATTGATTTCTATTTACTTAAACCAAAGTTATTGTGCGAAAACCAAGAATAATGCTTATTTGGGCCCTTTTTTGGCCCCTAATTCCTAAACTGTTGAAACCAAAACTCCCAAAATCAATCCCAACCTTTCTTTTCTGGTCATAAACCTTGTGTCAAAATTTCATAGATTTCTATTAACTTAAACTAAAGTTATAGTGCGAAAACCAAGAAAATGCTTATTTGGGCCCTTTTTGGCCCCTAATTCCTAAAATGTTGGGACCAAAAACTCCCAAAATCAATACCAACCTTCCTTTTATGGTCATATACCTTGTGTTAAAATTTCATAGATTTCTATTCACTTTTACTAAAGTTAGAGTGCGAAAACTAAAAGTATTCGGACGCCGTCGACGACGACGCCAACGTGATAGCAATATACGACGAAAATTTTTTCAAAATTTGCGGTCGTAAAAAAACCCTTTGTAATAATTATAAAGTATTATCAACCAACCTTTCTTCCCAGTTCATAAGGAACAATTTCATCATCTTCAGCATGTATCAACATCAAAGGGGATGTTACTTGAGCAATGCTACAAAAAAGGAAAATAAAACAACATAAATACTTGAGTGTCCTATTCTTTATGTACATGTATATCTGTCAAAATAATCTCCTACTTAAGCTAGCAATGCTTAAACAGACCATTGCAAAAAGTGAAAATATATCCATCGAAAACAACATCTTCCTTGCGCAAACATTTTCCTGTTTATTGGTCCATGGAATCTGAATTTTAACCCTAATTTGGAGTAAATGTTAAATTTGATTTCTGGTGTTTTAACGCATAACACAGTTGCTTATCAATATAAAATAGACATATGACAAAGTTATAAATATACATAAATCTAATAATGTCTATAAATAAATAATTTATTTGTTTAAGCTTAAGAAATGGGAATCAAAGTAAAACTATTCTGTATAATATAGCACAAATGAATTATATTTTTCAACCATTCACAAGTATTGTTTAATATCCTGCAATGTATCCTTGAAGCTTCATGTTAATTTTTTTATTCTTAAGCATTGTGTTTGATTTTGATTGAAATGCACATGGCTTAAATGTATAACCATGAAGAAGACCCTCAAATGAACTTTGATGTAAACAGCACAGCTTGGAAGCAGAATAACAGGGGTCTCTGTTTGTACACTTAAAAAACAAGCTGAAATGTCTGTGTACAGGTTAGTTAAAAAAAAGTTGGTTGCAAGATATATGGTACTATATGCATTTAGATGTACTTACTTCTCGTCACTACTGAAGTAGATACCATTCTCAGCTATTGTATCTATAAATATCTCTTTAAACATTGGCATAAATCGGAACAACTAAAAAAAATTTCAAACAATATTATTTTTTTATATGTAAATGTGCTTTACCACCAATCAGGGCTTCCCATTGAAGCCAGTAGCCGGCGGAAATCCACCGTTTACGGTGGCTTCTTCACTGACAAAAATATAAATTCAAAAAGAAAACAAGAATGTGTCCTCAGTACACGAATGCCCCACTCGCACTTTCATTTTCTATGTTCAGTGGACCGTGACAATGGGATAAAAACTCTAATTTGGCATTAAAATTAGAAAGATCATATCATAGGGAACATGTGTATTAAGTTTGAAGTTGATTGGACTTCAACTTCATCAAAAACTACCTTGACCAAAAACTTTAACCTGAAGCAGGACAGACGGACGAACGCACAGACCAGAAAACATAATGCCCCTCTACTATCGTAGGTGGGGCATAAAAATATTTTTTTTCAACTGTTTACAGGCAGCCGAGAGATGTATTGTCGCATAGTCGCGGTCACAATAAACAAGGATGAAAAGTCAGTGTTTACCTTGGGCTAAATATAGTTCACATGAATTCAGGTCACTGATTGGTTGTCTATTTAAAGTCAAAATGCATCGTTTCTTTTCAAAGATATGTTCCGGTGGTCATTGAAGGATAACAATAGAGACGTTCCGATGGTCATTAACTCGTTGGGTTTTTTGTCTTTTAAAACGTGAAGACAATCAGATAGGATGACAATCTTATGTTATGGAATAATATCAGTCAAATTAAAGAAAGTGTAGTAGATAATATTGTTCAGAATCTGGAAAACAGTATCTTTTGAAGTTCATTTTTCAAAGCCCACGTGGTGTCAGAGAATCAAGGTCAAAATCGAAAGTAGAATATTGTCCACTCGACCTCAAATAAATAACATTTCCAAATGATTTATGTATCCGACTTATTGAACAGTTTACAAAAAAAAAGAGAAAATCAGAGGATATATCAATTTTCTGTCAATGCTTGAGAAATAATTGTATGATTTAAATAGTCTTTGGAGAGAAAAGGGGGGTCATTTGTTTACAAATGCACGTAGTTATGCAAAATAAATCGATCAAGATTTTTAACAAACCGGATTATTATATAAATAAATCTCCTTTAAAAGTAAATGAATTTTAAGCATAAGGTAATGAAAATAAAAACTATAACATAAAAAAAAAATGAAATTTCTTTGAGATTTTTTTTTCTTTCTTTAATTTCATACATAAAAAATAGTCATTTGAAAGATGAAATTAGGTGCCAGGAGATTGCGAGAATGCAGGATTTTGCTCTATTTATCCCAGACCCCCTGCCGTAAGGCACCAAGCTGTAAGCTTGGTGGGCCTCCGGCTTCGCCGAACGCATGTTACAGCCACCTATAATTTTAATTGAGCCTTCTACTTCAATTTCAATGGAAAGCCCTGACAAATATTGGCGTTTAGGCTTGTAAAGAGGTCAAACATACCGGATTTCACTAAAACTTATGTGAACTTGCAATAAAAGAAAATAAGGTAAAATTGCAATGAGTTAATGTTTTATTTTTATTCAGGAGGATGTCAGACGCTATTTATGTTAAACAGGAGGACAGATGGTCAGTTTTAATTTGCATTAAACTTTATTTAATCATCATATAACCTCTATACTACTGTTATCATTGTTGAATTACATTGCACAGTTTTCCTAGTAAACTATATACTTACAGCAGTAAATGGATGTCTTATAGCAGCATCTCGGATGTTATTAAATGGAGATTCTAATACTACTCCATCTGGATCTTCATCTAAAACAATCATAAAATATTGTTTATATTAAAAAGAAAATACAACAAGAATGTGTCCATAGTACACGGATGCCCCACTCGCACTATCATTTTCTATGTTCAGTGGACCATGAAATTGGGGTCAAAACTATAATTTGGCATTAAAATTAGAAAGATCATATCATGGGGAACATGTGTACTAAGTTTCAAGTTGATTGGACTTCAACTTCTTCAAAAACTACCTTGACCAAAAACTTTAACCTGACACACAGACGGACGAACGAACGAACGGAGGCACAGACCAGAAAACATAATGCCCCTCTACTATCATAGGTGGGGCATAAAAACTCTAGCGGCAACAGTAGCAACACATCAGATTGTTTTCTAAGGGAAGTAATTTGGGTGTAAATTATTTCCCTTGGCAGTCAAATTGAAACATGTGGTACAAGGTAGTCTGAAAAGAGATCCATACTAGATTGAGTGATGGATTTACCAAGGATGAACATGCTGAAAGAAATAACTATTGTTCAGACAACAACCTTATCTAAATTCTAGCTGATTAAGCTGAATTTGTCATATTTATGAAAGAGTTTAGAAACGTTGACCTCAAACTATGGCTACTAATGGAAATAAATCTTGCTCAAAATGTATCAATAAAAACTACCTTAAGTTGCATTTTACCATATTAACATTTATATATGTTTAAAAAAACAAATAAAAGACAGCTTTTGCATCTGACAAACAACTGTAGGAAATTTGCATAATGAATAAAAACATAAATACTGTATACACTTACTTTTAATACACAGTAACCTGGCAAGCTTTGTTGTTATCCTACAAAAATCAAACATATATCTTGTTATATTGATAATCACAGGAATAAGTGTTGAGTATTTACAAATTAGTCTGCAATGGCATTATAAATAACCAATTTTTTTCATTTACTTCATCATTTGCAATTCAGGATTGTCTACTTCTGTTCAAGGTCAGTTTAGTTTGTATCACTGTAGGTTACAGAATAAATTAGATCTTTTTTTATTTCTTATGTCCAGCCTTCATCAGTTTTCCTGTCTGTGCATTAATTGTTTATCCATCTATCTATTTTTGTTTGTGGTTATATGAACTTAAAACTTTAATAGAAGACATCTTCACTCTGAAGTGAACTTCTAAAAATATATGCCAAGTAAGGGTCAACAATGTTGGAAAGTTTTATTTTTGCTTTTATATATCAGATCTTCCCAGGCTGATTGGCGATTATGACAAAAGTGTGTCAGAAATCATATCTCATATTCTTCCTCAGTCAAAATAACCTTCCATCATACCGAAGTGAACAAAGAAATAACATGACGGGTGCTGTATACGGTGCAGGAAATGCTTACCCTTCCAGGGCTCCTGATTTCACTCCCGGTTTTTAGTGGAGTTCGTGTTTTTTCTTATTTATTATTTATAACTGTTGATGTAAATGTCCTTTGGTTTTGTGAGTCTTTGTTTACTCCTTGGTTTTGATTGTTATTGTCTTCCTTAATGATAAAATTCGATAAATGTTAGACGTAGTCTACTTTTGTATTTTACTTATAAATATATTATGTTTTTCCTTGTACAAGTGTTATTTGTCAATTAACTCTATAATGTCAAGTGCCAATCTTTGCCAATACTTGAATTCATTGAACCCTCATCTATTCTCACCAGCATTTATGTGGTTTAGTCTCTTGTTCCCTACAGAATCAACAAATAAAGGATAAAAGATAGATTTACAGCAATGATTAAACTTACGCAGTGCCAAGAGAATGCCCCCAGAGTATGACGGATGAATCTTTACTTCTTTCCTTTATCCATTTATACATGAAGTATCCATCTTCCACAACTCCATCCTCTGTTGGATGACCTTTGGAATCACCATATCCTGTGAATAAATACTTTTTTAGTTAGGCAATTAATGATTGTAAAGTGTCTTTAAAAGATCAACCTAAAACATTTTAATGTAATTTGACACAAAATGTTTTCTACATCAAATAGAAGCATGAAAACAAACCATTTGTATAAATAACCTTCATTTTGACAATAAATGTTGTAAGAAGACTGATGTGAAGCTTACTAAGCATGCCCCCAAAGATGCATGTACTTAACTCTATTTTATCTTTAACCTATGATTTATTGGCAAATTACTTTTGAAATTTGCTTTGGTCCAAAGCAAAGTTTGGGGTTTGGAAATTTTGTTACATTATTTTACCTCTGTAATCAAAAGCTACTACATGGAAATCTAAAGAAGCCAGTAACTTCAAAAGCTGAACTCTGTGCCATCCTCCCCTGTAAATAAACACAATGTATAATTATTTATTTTAGATGAGATAATTTCTCTTGAAGTTTACATTGGACATAAAACATATAACCAAGTGATCAGAAAAACTCATTTAAATTTAGGCCATGTGAGTATACTAATAAAGTGTTCTTCAAAGTATTTCAAATAGCACCATGTTTTTTTTTTAAATAGACATTTCAAATTCTGTAAAAATTTTAGCAACACATTTATAATTCATTATGTAAAAAAAATCTTTACAATAAGCACAGCAGTGTAAAACATATACATCGAAGCAACATGGTGCTTTAAGACACGGTACACTTTAAATTAAAAACATTCACTACAAAGGCCTAAAATACTCATTTTTTATTATAGAAAAGCAATAAAATTGTCTCCCCTAGGAAACTTACTTGTAAAAAAAATGTGATTGCTTTGATTTTAATTTTATTGGTTTTGTAACAGTACTCATTATTTAGCTTTCTGTGGAAAGGTCTGTAGACTGTTTTTTTGTTTTGCATTTCAATAAATTTGATTATTTTAAACTGCAAATTAAGTATATTTTAATTTTTTTTTACTGCTTGTATTTAAAAGGCCATGACATTTTCCCTCCCACTGCCTTGTTTATTGATCAATATTAAGTTTAAAAGTCCTTTTTCATTTCAAGAAAGACCATATATATACAATATGGAAACCAGTCTTTTAAAGTTTGCCAAAAAAGTAAAATTTCTCATAAAATTTTATAAATAAGGCTTAAATTAAAATATTGTTTGTTTGCCCTTTACCGACCGATCCTATAAATTCGTTCCGCCTGAAAATCTTTTATTTGTATTTACCAGCAAGATTTTATTTTATTTTATTTTTTCGTTCCTACTCATATATCCCGCTCAAAACTTTTTTACCGGAATCCTCGTGTTTTATCTTTAACGTATAAGGTCGAGTCCATTTGGTATCACGTGAGCGTTTGACATGAACACTTGCATTTGAAGTTTCAAAGCATTTGTTTGAAATCGATGTTGAACGCTTCCTGAAATCATGATATGACGTACGTTACTCTGTACCTTTATACTTGAAGAGCAGGGTTCAATTACAAGAAAGCTCGTTTGATACAAAATTATCAACGTGTGTACAAACTATTTTGTAAACGGACGTTGTATTCTATGTAAGGATGGCCTTTTGTGATCCGCGGATCAGGATGATTATGTTAACGATGCCGCTATACTATTAAATCTGACATGACCTAAAGGTGACAAAACCCAGTAAAGTGGAAAATATTTGGCAGTAAAATCGCCAAGTTTTCCATACAGATCATTTATAAATGGGATGTAAAATATGTGACAATTGAGTTTTAAGTCTTGGAACAATTTTATTGGAAACAAAGGCACACACGAAATTTTAAACACTCTAGGGACTTTTTCTACTAATGTTTGTCTGCCCGGACACATCTTACCAGTACAAAGTTATCTCTTACAGAAAACCTTTAGGTAAGAGTACAAGGTACGAAGACTAGTACAGAATATTATAAAGTGCAAATTCAAACTCTTCAAAGTTCCAGGCATATAAACGTTGAAGATATGCGGCACAGCTCTATATTTTGATATTTGAAAACAAAATAGTACTATTAGTAGTGCATATGAATTATAGCTTCACATTCTACCTGATATTATTTTTCAAAACTAATTGTCCCAGAAAACTTATTTGCAAAAGCAAAACAGACAAAAATGACATTATGCAGATTTTGTATCTATAAAATAAAATATTATACCTACCTGCCTACCCATGACAAAAAATATACCGAGCCAATTTTTTTTTTTTGGAAAAAAAATAAAATATTTTACCTACCTATAGCTACCTACCCTGTTTCAAAACATAGGGTCGGAAAAGGGCAAACAAACAATATTTTAATTTAGGCCTAAGGTGACCTCATTTATCCCCTAAAACTTAAAGTTTGTCTAAAGAACATAAAGACTTAATTTACTTGGCCTTACCGTGTCCCAGTTGTTCCGTGCAGATAAAGTATAATTTTCTTCCCATTGCCTAAAAGTTCATCAAAGTCGCCACCTTCTTCCACTGAGGAGTTGGGCAAAATCTGCCTGTAGAATGAAAAACAATACAAAATGATATGATGCTATGTCTACCATAATGTACAAAACATATCAAATTTCCCGCAAATGGGAAAAATTGACATAAATTGACACCATGGGATATACAAAAGGTTGACAAATTCTGCTCACAATATCAAACAAAACTTGTCTACATGAATTTATTCAATGTGTTCAATAGAATAGACCACTTTCAAGTTTGTCTGTTACCAGAAAAAAACTCGTCAATTATGCGCGCCTTTATCACGCCATTTACAAGATAGAGGGGCTTGCCTGTATCCCTGCGCTATAAACATTCATCAAGCGTCTTAGTGATCATCATTGTGCAGGATAAACTAGAAATCCTATTTGTTCTGTAGGTACATAATCACAATTCCCTTATAATGATAACACTGCTGAATATCAATTAGAAGAATTTAATTTGCTGAATAATTCGTGCAATATAGCATTATCATTTTTTTCACCATCGCTCAATTTAGGAACAGAAGTGACGATGCCCCTAAACGCATGAATGATGTTCACTAAAATCAAAGTTTTTGATGAATTTGCAACAAACTCGAAAGTTGTCAATTCAACAGGTTATAGTGAATATAAAATGATCAAAACATATAAAGTAATTATATACTAATGAACATGTCTATTTTAATTGTTTGTAGTTAATGTATGTACTTAATACATATACATACCAAACACCTATTCTACTCTCCTCATTTACATCTAAATAAAAGTTTCTGGCTCCCCTTAGTCCAAACTCCCATGGCTTAGTCAAGTCAATAAATGGTGGCCATCTAACTGAAAAAGAATCAAATACAAATGTGTATTGGTAAACTGCACTGAAGTATTTTTTAAGAAGTTAATAAGCTTAGTGGTTTAAATAAAGATTATAATACATTCCTATTTAAGCTGGTTTCATAACGCTATATATTAAAGGGTTTTACAGATGTTTTGATAAGTGTTGTTTATTTAGTGTTTTAGTTTTGTTTGACATAATATCATGAATATAGTGTGGTGTTTTTTTGGCTCTTGTCATTTATTGATGTGGTTCATTAGTGTTTCTCATTTCTAGTTTTTTTTTTATAGATTACACTGTTGGTTTTGCAGATTGAATGGTTTTACTCTAGTTATTTTTGGAGCTCTTTATAGCTTGCTGTTTAGTGTGAACCAAAGCTCTGCGCTGAAGGCTGTACATGTACCTTGACCTATAATGGTTTACTTTTATAAATTGTTATTTTGATGGAGAGTTGCCTCATTGGCACTCATGCCACATCTTCCTATATCTTTTCACATTCTTTAAATCAAACTTTGAAAGGTATATTAATTATTGGAATATATAATTATATTTGAAGTATAATGTAGTTATAGTGAACTCTCACCATGATAACGTCATTATGCACCAACATTGTGTTTAAAGATTCACTTAGATTGTTAGCCAATCAACAGACTCTAAAAACCACTATTTCTACTACAGTTCAAAATATATCATTGTAAGTTTTGATTTTGTAAAGTGTTCTGTAAACTTATTGTTGTTTGTCCTTTTATCATTTTTCTCCACAACATTGTCTTTTTTCTCATACTCTAGATTTTTTAGCTTTTCCATTTTAATTTCTAAAATTGAGAATGGAAATGGGGAATGTGTCAAAGAGACAACAACCCGACCAAATAAAAAACAACAGCAGAAGTTCACCAACAGGTCTTCAATGTAGCGAGAAATTCCCGCACCCGGAGGCGTCCTTCAGCTGGCCCCTAAACAAATATATACTAGTTCAGTGATAATGAACGCCATACTAATTTCCAAATTGTTAACAAGAAACTAAAATTAAAATAATACAAGACTAACAAAGACCAGAGGCTCCTGACTTGGCGAGTTAAACATGTTTGTGAGATCTCAACCCTCCCCCTATACCTCTAACCAATGTAGAAAAGTAAACGCATAACAATACGCACATTAAAATTCAGTTCAAGAGAAGTCCGAGTCTGATGTCAGAAGATGTAACCAAAGAAAATAAACAAAATGACAATAAAACATAAATAACAACAGACTACTAGTCTTTTTTTCAAGCTCAGATTCATGCGACTTTTTTTAACTTTATTTCCAAACTTCATTCTGACTTTTTCTTCCCCTTTTCACTTTCAGGGATAACTTACCCATATTAAGGAACACCATCTTGGAGTGTATCCATGGATTCGTTTTCACAAACACTGGGATGATAACATAGAGAAAGAATAAAAGTCCACAGATCTGCTTCAGGAATCTCTTTAAAATATGTCTGTAGAAGCTGTGAAAAGAATTAAATAACAAATAACACATAAGTTGATTTATTTTATTTATTTTGTTTGGTTAATGACCTTCTGTCCATCAAGATCAAATATATGCATGATATAAGGCCAATTAAAAAAAAATTGTGTTTCCTATTTCCCTACCTACCCTATATTTTAAGCTTAGAAATATAAAACTAGCCTATCTTAATGTATAAAATTGAAAATGGGGAAAGTGTCAAAGAGACAACAACCCAACCATAGAGCAGACAACAGCAGAAGGTCACCAAGAGGTCTTCAATGCAGCAAGAAATTCTGACACCTAGAGGTGTCCTTCAGTTGGCCCCTAAACAATTTTTTTTTTTCATTTTTCAATTAGCACTGTAAAGTCAGAAGGTCTCTCCAGTCGAATCAATCTAAAATTAAAATTGTAACTAAAGAAAACAATTTTCTACCTACCTGCCATTTTTTTTCAAAGATGTAATATAAAACACACAAATTGTTTTATTTTACCTAAGTGTGTCTTTCTTACAATTTAAATTTTATACCTGATGACAAGAGAAATAAAGGTGTGCACATGTCTGCCAATCATCAAAAGAAAAAAAGAAACAAAGTAAATTGTAGACAATTTTTAGTCTTTTTCATAGAGTAAACACATTTTATTTCAATTTAAAGGACCTTTAACCAGTAGCAATTAATTATACATGCTGTAAGGATTTCAATATTTTTATTGTTCTCCTAATTATATAAGCATTACAGTAAAAAAGTTTAAAACTAAGAAAATGTACATTTAGATATATATATAAATTACGAAATCTTACGAAATAAGATGTATTGTACATGTTCATGTTTGACTTAACCAGAATATAAAATTTATGAATTATTTGTTTACTGAATTTTATCTTTATGTCATGAATGTCTTACACAGGATGCAGTAATTAATTCAAACATATTTTTATGACATCCTTAAAGGGGCACTAGCTGTCAAATTGGTGGTCATCGATTTGACTCAAATTCTCATATTTGGTTTATAATAATGTAAAACATTTATCCAAACTACCAAAAGTCTTAAATAAACAGTTTACAGAGCATGGGGAAGATAATATGTAGGTTCTTTTCATGTGTATTTTAGTCAAGACGCCATCTAATTAACTATCGATTTGACCTCAGATGACCATATAAGCGATGTAGACATGTATAAAGATATGAATAGATTAAACCAACACATGCAATTGGATTTTTTAGGTCTGTTTGAAATTATCTTATAGATTAGAAATATATTTTTCTCATTGTTTTTATCAGTACAAGAATGATTTTATATGGATCGAATCAGTAATCAAAAGATTTACCATAGTTTCACTTTCATTGTCATGATTGTTGACATTCTTTTTTCTTTAAATAACCAGTACACGTACAATACATGCGTTGTCAATCTCTAGCAAGGGGTTAAATTGAAGTTCACATGAATACGGATTAAATGAGGTCGGCTAATTCACTTGCAACATGTGCAAGCGAATCAGTAATTATCAATGTTTCTACGCTTAATTTGACAAAATTAAACCATTTTGGCTGCTTAAAGCGAATTATTATTTCACTATTTCACTTTCATTAATGATTGAACGAAAAAAATCTTACTTTATAGCTTTTTATATATCTCTAGTGGCAGTAGTGCCCCTTTAATCTATTATATTCATTAATTTTAATATTCTTTGAATTTTAATTTGTGTATCATAAGCAAATATTTTAATCATGTTAATCTGTATTTGTAACAGTATTTAAATTACATAAAAATATGTGTACAGACGTATTTACATTTTCGCCAAGGGCTATTGTTGACCGATCGATATGCTGGTCATGTCGCCTAAATTTTTGTGCAGACATTTTAAAAGTTCAGTGTTTTTAATGTCAACTCACTAATCTTACCCTTTATTTTCAGTTTCTTTTTTGTTTATCTTCGGGGAACCATTCTTTTGTTCCTTGGTTTTATTTTCTTTTGCCTCTGAATTAACAGTTTTCCTCTGTTTAACGTTTGACATGACTTTCTCTCCAACTCCGGTCTGTAATGTTATGATGGACTTTGCCCTTAGTGCTCCCGTCAGATGTTACATGCAATTTCATTGGCCAATATTTTTATGACCAATTGCAGACAACATCTCAATGTAAATAAAGTAACACGTGCGTTTCTAAAAATAACACAAGGAATGGCGGATTATACAGACTTCAAATTTCCAACATCAAATACAACAGATGCTAATGTCCACCTTTCTTCTTCTTCAAAACAACACTTCCCATCACAAAACGTAGATTTGCTTTCACTAACAGTAGATAAATGCACATCAAACTGGACATCACACACTCTTCACACTCTACAGATAGAGCCAGTCACAACTGAAGTTTACACTCCAATGCAATTGCTTTCGTTTACTTTCAGTAATACTATAGATAATTCTGCATCAAAAGAAACAATCGACATGTGTAAAAATTTAATCATCAACTCAAGATGCCCACTCAATAAATTAGACATTGATGAATTGGAAAATTCAGATACTTTTGAGTGTTTTAGATTGCTGATGGATAAAACTTTAAATGGACAGTGGTCCCATAAAGTTGATTTGTGGAATATTTCACCAAACACATATGCAGATAAGCTAGACAAACTCCAAACAAGAATTTGCAAAAAGTAATTTCAATATTCCAGTTAAATATATATATTTTTTAAACTTAATTATACCATTGTTATACCAAAAATAAAAAATGTAATATATTAAAAAAATAAATAAAAAAAATGTAAATCTTAAAAACAGAAAAATTGTAAAAAAATGAATATATAGATATATGTTTATGACCAAACAAATAGTAATAAAAACTAAACTAAAAGTTTGTTATTATATGCTCTTACAAATTTGTCCTTAAATTTATTTGGAAACATTTAACCAGGCATGTGCTGGGAAATAAACATCTTTATTTCTTATGCAGCAAAAATACTGCAATCTGATTGGTTGACTACCCCGGTGTAAATAACACCCCACCCTTGTTCACCACGGGATAAATAAAAAATTTACTAAAATTAAATTTTGCCAAAAATTAAAAAAAAAAAAATTTTGCCAAAATAAAGAAATTTTTTTTTTTAAATAATAATAAGAAAATGCTTAAAAAGATTAAAAAAAAAAAAAAACTCAAAAAAACCTTTTTTTTTTTTAAACAATATTAAAAATTATTTTTTTTGGGAAAACTCAAAAGAACACAAAAATTTTCTGAATTTTTCCAAAATGAAAGCAAAAAAGTATTTGACAATGTGCAGCAACATGGACATTGAAAAAAATATTACGCTTGAAATTTGTCATTACCATTTTTACATCCTGGTTTCAAAATGAGTAAAGGAATTGTTCATAAGAAATAAATTCGTTATCTTGATGTAATCAGGGATGTACGGAATTTTACACCGTTGTTGAAAATTCATACACCCATTCGGCTGCGCCTCAGGGTGTATGAATTTTCAACAACGGTGTAAAATTCTGTACACCCCTGATTACACCAAGATAACTAATAGTATTTTGATGGTTGTTTGTAATGAAAGAAGAAGATATATAGTTTTCATAAAAATTCAGTGTCCCAAAGCCCAAAAATTATGATATTTTAAAAGCCTGTTTTTTTTTCGATGATGCCTCTCCCTGACCCTTTAGCAATGTTTAGTATTCTGGTAATGTGATACTATATTATTTGAATCTTATGCTATCAGAAATGAGTTTCAGTTAGAATTTTTTGTATGAATGACATAATGTAATCCTTTAATTTATTTTCAAGAAAAGAGATGCCAATTAAAAAAAAAATACTAGTATTTTTCATTACAGGCATCATGAGCATTCGTCTCAGAAAAAAAATGTTCTATATATAAAGGTCTGTATAGGAAAAAAAATATTCTGAGACGTCAGTGCCTGTGATTTTCATGTCTGAATGAAATTTTTTGGAAATTACACTTTATTATATTATAATAAATAATTATACTACTTTTATATTTAGGGATGCCAAATAGATGCATTTAATAAATGGATTCATAGTAACTTTGTTGCAATTTGGAAGAAATTAACCCTTTTTTACCTTTGAATAGAAAAAATGCACACCTACAAGAGATACAATAAATGTCCTCATATTGGAATTTGTATTGCTTGGTTATATTGTTATTGATATTTTACTACAATTTGTTCACCATGCTCACTATAGACACTGGAGTTCCTAATGTGTCACACATTTTTTTAAATTTCAATATTTGGTAAGAAATTTAGCAACATGAGAAAGGAATAACCAAGTTAACAATCAGTGGCAGATCCAGAAATTTGTATATATATATAGAGGATCCCACTGACTACCTAAGATTGATCCCGCTCTTATCATGCTTCAGTGATTCCTTAAATAATCAGAAAAATTTATCATATAAAAAGGGGGCCTGATTTTATTGATTTTTGTTTACTATTTTTGTTGTGGCTGCCATTAACAGCAAAAGTAGACGAGACACTGGGTTATGGGGAACCCTTACAAATTATTTGCTGTTTTGGCTTTAAATTGTCATATATAAAGAGTTATTTGGAACAAGGTAATGTAATATATGCTTGTCATGTAGGATAAATAAAAATATATTTTTCATTTCAGATTTCAAGTACATGGAGAGTTATTTGCACAACAGCTAATATTAATGAACAAGGCGAAAAATAAAACTTCACTCACAAAATCAATGTATGGAAAGCTGTTTGAACATTTTGCTGGTTTATTTGGGTTGACATGCATGTAAGTTATTCAATATGAAACAAAGAACTTCTAGGAAAAGGAAAGATAGCACAAAACATTTTGGAGAGATCCCAACATTCATGGTCAGATTGAATTTCTATACCCTTTATCCTGTAAGGAACAAATACTGTAATATTACTTTAAGTGGAAATAGTATTCAAAACATTTTCTTCCATTTTGAACAATATTTAAAAAGAACTTTTCCATGAAAGTATAATT
This sequence comes from Mytilus galloprovincialis, assembly GCF_965363235.1. Lineage (NCBI taxonomy): Eukaryota > Metazoa > Mollusca > Bivalvia > Mytilida > Mytilidae > Mytilus > Mytilus galloprovincialis. Next base: position 96,520,039 of record NC_134840.1, read on the forward strand.
TTTTTTTATGAAATTCCAGGTTGATTAAATAAGCAAGGTTAATTATTCTACAGCCTCTTTACATCATTTAGTGACATCAGTGAAATTAAAATGACAAAAAAAGCAGGAGGATATAGTACAAGCCACTAATTAAATATTAACAATGTTTTCTTTCAGAAATGGTCCTAGTTCCTGTGGAGTACAAATTGGTGATAATATAACAACATCAAGCCCAGATATTATTTTTCCAGATCTGGTCAACTCAGATGAGAACAATGCGAACATGAATGTTATTGCAGTGTGTCAGGTAACCTTATGCAAATATATCAGTCAAGTAACTTGAATATTAGACAGAAAGGAAATAAAAAAAATGCAAAAGCTAAAAATGAAAGAGCACTGTACATGAACAGGACAAGTCAATCTCAATGTGATTGTGGAATATTTGAAGTTATTTTCGTGAAACATTTATAAAAAGTAATGCAGTGGGCAATACAAACTCTATGGTTATTTGTTTTATTTTTTTCACAATTATTATACCAACTCCAGACAATTTAGAGCTTGACATATAATCCATGTCTTTTGTTGAAGTCTGTATTTTTGCTTCTAGATATATTTTGCTCAGTAACTGAGTGATACAAGTAGTTCTCAACTACTGTATAACTAGTCTTGCAACACTAAGGACATGAGGGCTTGACGGCCACAAAAGATTAGATAGTACTGAAAATGGCATTCAACGCCAATCAATAAAAAAAAATTGTTTTTGTGACATTAGGTTGTTGTCTCATTGACATATACCTCACATGTAACATTTTTCTCTTTTTTATTCATAAATTATCAAAACTGGAGAGGTAAGCATATCTTACCTTACATCAAGGTACAAGTTTTATAGTCAGTATTGAAATGACTTACTTGAATTCTTTTTATTGGTGTCAATTTTCATGGAATAAGAAGAAAATTTCATGGCTTTTAAAAAGCATCATTACAAGCCTATAGAAATCATTTTTAACTTCATGGTTCACCTGTTCCAATCTTATCAATTTATAATTATGAATATTATGATTTTAACTACATATTACACATGGATTTGAATATGAACATGATGAAGCAGTGATATCATTCTTGCAGTTTATAGATAACTGTGAATTAAAAAAAAATATTTCATTGTTGATGAGTTTGATATTCAAAGTGCCTTTAAATATAAGATTGTTTCTATTATTATTAATTTATATATTATTTAGATTCTTATGATTACATTTTGTAGCTATGTAAAAAGTTAAGGAAAAAATTCTTTGAGTTATCTCCCCTTTATCAATATTTCAAAAGTTTTATATGTTGTTTTTTTTTAAATGTTTTTATTTGAAGTTCTTCAGTCTCTGTATTATTGTGTTTGAATTTGTGTTTGATTGACCCATATGGGTGTATTTTGCAAAAAACTGACTGTGCAAGGGCTGTTTAGTCAGTCAAGGTCGTTGAAAACTTCGTGAAATAAGTGCGATAAAACTGGAAGCCTTGTTTAGGGTGAATTACATGATCTCTGCTTGTTTGGGAACTCTTGCATATTTGCGAATTGCAAATTATTAGTATCACTGAATTATTCGACCGTGTTACCATACAAGGCTTATGCTTACATTTAGAAATGTTATAATATCAAATTCTTTTATTATTTAGGTAACTGATTATTTTCCAACTGCACTTGTTAGTAATGATGTTGCAAAGTCTGTAAATTGTGGCTGTAAAAAGAAAAAGTCAGAAATACTTGTAAAACATTTAAATGACAATCTGATTGGTCAACATGGAGGAGACTTATTAGTACATAAACCTCTATCAAGGAACAATGGAAGTCTGGGAATTATTGTTCAGAAAACATTTGTAAGTAAAATGTATACATACCTGCCAACTTTTCAAAATGCCCATAAGGGGTTTTGTGTACAAGATGACTGTCATATTTATAAAATAATGTCAAGGGGGCCTGCAAATGTATTTTAATGTTGTTTTTTGCTTCTTCATACTTTTATAAGTCTATAGTCATTGTAAAATTAATTGTTTTGTTTAAATTGTGGACAAAATTGCTCTTTCAAAATTTTAATTTAGGAGCCTCCATGGGGGAAATCCGCCGCTAACAGTTGGCAGGTATGTGTATGTTCCGGACCATTTGAGTATTTGGACCATACGCGTATGGTCATGGCCATATGGGTATATACACATATGGTCCGACCGTACGCGTATGGTTGGGGTAATTAACACTCTGTTACAGTTTACTTTAAATACGTCTCAACTCTTCATATGGTATAACTGTTCATTAAAAAGACGCTATCATATAGGTAATTTTATATTGATTTAAATATAATCATAACAAAAAGTAGCATATTAATCTATTGCAATAAAAATTCATAATATCTAATAAAATTTGTAGATTCAGCTAACTAAGTCCTTATATTTGTATAGAGTAACATTCGTTTATAGTGGAACATTGTTTTAATGTTGATTAAGCTACAATTAAAAATTGCTAGCCGGTCCCTCTCTGTGATTACCATTAGATAACGCTGGTTCATTTGCCAATCAATCGATCATCAAGAGCAGATGGATAATTCGTATTTTGTTCATAGTCTTTTTCAAAAATGATGAACGGTTCTTTTATATTGGTATGTAATCATTTTAAACGTTTCAAATTTATGAAATTATATTCGTACATCAATGTTTTTGATACATCAATAACAAAAATTGAAATATATTGAATTGATACATTTTGTAATTATTCAAAATTATATCAGAAACGTAAACTTAATTATAAAATAATGAACCTGTTAAGGGGAGAGAATACTCGCATAACTTTTTCGAATTGGCACATAATACAACGGAATGTCACTCTTGCATACACATGGCACATCAATAGAATAAATTAACTGTGCAATCGTCCTCCACCTTCAATGATGATTCTAAATGATAAATATAACCAAAAGTTGTTAATCTATAGATAGTGAAGACTAATGAAAGCTAACCCACTGTAAAAATATTTCTTTACAATTTTTTAAAACTTCCTCAGAAAAATGCTCGAGCCACTTGACTTTTAAAGCTCAAAATTAACGTTTTAAAAAAAGATTATTCACTTCTCAAAGTGTAAGACGCAATAAAAATCGTATGCTTGCACCATCCTACCGAAATACGGATTTAATTAAGTCCTGAACATTTTGACATTTCCTCGTATATTTATATCAAAACGGGTTTTAACCAAATCACAAGTACGTGCTAAGATCCGACTAAATACCTATTTCTCGATATGGTCAGGTAAAGTTGCTACAAAAAGATTAGCTAAAAAAAATTAGAAGTTTAAATAGTTGATTGTATTTACTTGTCAAAACTATAATAAACACATTTTATACCAATGGTCATTGCCGATGGTTATTACCGATTTGTTATAACGAGTGAATGGCAATATATCACTTAAAAAAATATTTCCAAAAATTTCTTAATGAACTGCTACACAATAGGTCAATTAAAAGTAACACATTTTATTTAAGTTGTCTTGTGAGTATGGTGTATTGCAGTCGTGTTACGATATTTGAGATCTAGAGCTTCTTAAAACATCGTAGATATATCGGAATGGCCCAAGACCTCGGTATCACTGTACGCAGTTGCAAAAAGGCTAACTTTTCATTTGCAAACAAAAGATGTAAATGAAAAGGATCTTGCACAACAAGGACTAGTAAATGCAAAAAAGCTATGATACCGTGTGGAAGTAACTGTCACCTCAAGCCTACATGCAAGAATGTAATTAGCGATGAAAACTAACTAGGGTATCAACATTTAATTTTTCCGTAGTCTTTGAATTATAAAATTAATACATTGTCATGAAACCATCATTGCTTGAAAAAAATACTTATATGGTCCAAATACTCATACGGTCCGGCCCGTTAATAACGAAACGAGTATTATACTCATATGGTCCGACCATATGAGTATACGCATATGGTCATGACCATACGCGTATGGTCCAAATACTCATATGGTCCGGAACATGTATATGATATTTATATATAGTGTAAGTTTTAGTAAAACTTGTCTTAAAGCTTCCTGCGTGTATGTCCTCTGCAGTTCATTAACCTTTTCATATGTTGTTTTCTTTGAAACCACTTTTTAAATTAGTCCATGCAAACCAAACTTTGTCACACTAATTCTTGGGGAATCTTAATGGCTGAACTTGGGAAATATTTAAAACATGCAGAATAAAGTACACGTTTAATCATCATCTTTTTCCCGGGGTCTCAAAGGAGAAACAAAAGATGCTTAGAGGCATAATGCCGACTTTGAATTATTAGAGAGATTTATATCTTGGCAACTCTGCATACAAAAATTTCAAGAATCTCAATTTTTGTTCATGTATATGGTATTTATCCATGACACAAAATCAGTTCAAAACACCACAAAAAGTAAGGAACCAGGGCTTTTATTTTTGTTCTTCATCTCAAAGTCACAGAGAGGCCTTCAACATGAAACAAACAAAAACCTCTCAGTCTCACCTCACTGCAAGTTTAAGATGGTCCCTAGTACCTTTCTTTATTTTATCAATAGGGCTGGCATAGCAAACTTCCTTGTAATGCATGTGCCTGCTTCCTTGGTGCTCAAGGGTATGTATTTGTTCGATGATTCATTTGTATTTTGCATAACTTCCAGTTACAATTTTTATAACTGAACATTAAGGCTTTAGCTGTTAGCTATATATATATATATATATATATAAGCTGCTTTATCTCATATCAAGTGCAGTGTTGGTAAAAGGGAATTGAAGGGATAAGAGAAACACTGAATATAAATATAACACCACACATACAACCTCCTTAATTCTTTTATTAAATTACCACCTTTTAGTTAAGTTCATTATCTTTATAGGGGAAGCCCTACCCTGAAGAGCCCCTGGGATATTTCCCCCATTAATTCATTAGTTCTATCATGGGCTCCTCATGTAGAAGATTGAAAACCATTTTAAAATTAGACTGTTGGTTTTCCTGTTTGAATGGTGTTACACTAGTAATTTTGGGGCCCTATATAGCTTGTTGTTTGGTGTGAGCCAAGGCTCTGTGTTGAAGGCCGTACATTGACCTATAATGGTTTACTTTTTTTAAATTGTTATTTGGATGGAGAGTTGTCTCATTGGCACTCATACCACATCTTCCTATATCTATAACATGCATATGAAGAAATCTACCTGATCAAAATCATCATTCATAGGTAAATAATCATGTCATAAAGTGTTGGTAAAAGTTTGAATGTAGATACAGTGTTCCATTTACAATCTTCTTTTACAGGTTACTTTTGTACATTTTCGTTGCGATGAAGTTCAGTTTGAAAGAATACAAAGGAAAGAGGATGATTTTGCCAGTAAACCAGTAATATTCTTAAGCAGACCATATAATTATCTTAAACCTGATGACAGAAATGAACTGGTAGAACCATTTTTGAGACTAGCTTTTCTTCAGTTTAGTCGTTATCAGTAAGGTACACCCTATACATTGTATTTATTGATCACTCTGGGTGGAGCAGCATTAAGTGTTACCCATGGAAATGATTTTCTGTTTCTTTTTCATGTTTTGAGATTTTTATGTTATAAAGATGTTGTGACATTGAAATATCTGTTATAAAATTATGAAAAAATCATGGTTGTATATTTTTTGTTTCGTGTACTGTTTTTATGTTTTTTTCTGATGAAAACTTGTAATGCAAATACTGTATGTGTCTGATCATCATTAATTCTGAAAGCTGAAAACAAACAAAATATTACAAAATAGACCCCAAAAGAAAAAAAAGAAAAATCAACTGCTGTCAATTTATGCCAATTGCTGAAAGTAAAACGTTTTTCATTGAAAACAGCTGTGACAGTGGCCTTTTACAGAGTGCCCTGAAATCAATAAATATTTTTGTTCCCAATTCATGTTATCTAATTTTATGTTTCTAAATACATTACATCTAGTAAATAAACTCTTCTCCAAATTTCAGTTTTATAGTCAATGTGAACATGACTTTTTACGAACTGACCTCAATGCACTTTTCCTCATTTGGGCTATTTATTTGGTTTTGATTAAGATCATTTAATTTTTTTTAACATTAGCGTTTAGTTGGTCAACTGGCATAGATATACAAAAGGACAGTTTTCTGAATAGGTTGGGTTCTTATTGCACAATCTGTTGTTTTCTGTGTTGTCTTTCATGTATTAGTATTTGTTTGTCTTTTTCTTTTTTATTCATGGCCTTGTCAGTTTATTTTGCTGTTTATGAGTGTCCTTCTTGTATCGTTCACCTCTCTTTTGCTCAAGTTTTTGTTTTTTATGTTTTCTTTAAATACTCTTGTTGTCTTCTAATCTTACATTATCAGTTTGTTTTTGGACTATTGAGTTCAAATATCCCTTTTGTATCTTTTGCATCTTTTTTTTATATGACAGCAAAAATTAAGAAAAAATTCACGTGGATGTCGTCAGTGTCCTCCAAAGATGATTTCCGGATAATAATTTAAGTATATGAAGTTAGAAATCAATAAAATTTTAAGACAAGGTTTATAACTTCTAAAGGAAGGTTGGTGTTGATTTTGGGGTTTTGGTCCCCACAGTTTAGGAATAAGGGGCAAAAAGGGACACAAATAAGCATTCTGCTGTTGTTTTTTCTATGGTCGAGTTGTTGTCTCTTTGACACTTTCCCCATTTTTCTCAATTTTATTTATCTTGTTTTGTATTGAAATATTATTATGAAGTTATTACACACCAATGAAAGAAATAGAATACTTTTCTGCCTAACAAAACTGATGTTATAAAAAAGATTATACAAGTTCTTGATAAAAAAAAAGGCTGAAGTTACCAAAGAAAGTTACAAAAAAATCTAAAATCTAAGAGAAGCAGATTGTGCCGTGATGACAAAATCTGATAGACAACCAATCACCAAAAAAAATCAGCAAACAAATCAAAGACAGCTATAGGCTAAGCTACAAGAACCCCTACACAAGCGAGGGGAATTTCATGTTTTACAGAAAATTAAAGCAAATTCTGTTCATCTTCAAAGATGGTTTATAAGAGCATCAAGATTATTTTTTACATGTTTTATGGGCTCCAGACTTCAATTAAACTGACTGAAAGATTATGATTTCATCATATGAAGCACAGGCACAATCCTTCCCATTAGGGGTTTAGTATCATACCATCATAACATATATGAGAAGAACATAACCCGTGTCATGCCAATAACTGTTTTTAGAATAAATGTGTTTAGTTCCGATGCAAAGACCTTATCAGTGACTCAATATTAACGCCAAAATATGCAATCTTTAATGACTTGACAACAGTATCAAAATTATATCCCTTCTTAATAAGTCTATTCAAAGGTTTTGTAAGTTTCTGAGGTGAATACTGACACCTTTGTGCTTTATAAAGAATATTTCCATAAAAAATTGGATGTGAAATACCTGAACGTATAAAAAGTCTGCATGTTGAGCTATATTTACGAATGATGTCTTTATACCGATGATAAAATTTAGTAAATGTTTTGACTAGTTTGTAATATCATCCAAATATCTAAAAGTATTATTAAATTTGTTAATCAGATGTTGTTTCGATGGGTCTTTGCTTATTTTTGTCATAAATTGTAACTCATAACAATACAAAAACAGGTCCGCAATAAGTGGTGCACAGTTAGTCCCCATTGGAATTCCGATAATCTGACAATATAAGGAATCCCCAAAGCGAACAAAAATGTTATCTAGTAAATATTCAAGGGCATCAAAGCATGTCCAATTAACATAGTTTTTTTGTTTATTGCTACTAAAAAATGACCTAAAAGAGTTTGAACATATATATTCACATTCTGATTTTTTGAATGCCCATTTAATTAGGTGTGTGAATTATTTTTTCTTAATCAGAATGTGAGGCAATGTAATATACAGGGTAGAAAAATCAAAACTTTGGAGAGATTCAAAATGACCAATATAAGCATGCAATTTATCAAGTACTTCCAACGAGTTCTTGACACTCCATAAGTAATTAATTTATTCCACTATTTTCGAAGGCCTTATTTGAACAATTTATTATCAGGTTTTTAATATCCAGGAATTTGTTCTTTAACAGAATGGTCGTTAAATATACCGGCAATATTTACAAAATCAAATCCTTTATTGACATACTTAATTTTAATAAAATGTTTTTTATGATCCTCAGGTCGATCAATTTTGGAAAATAATTTAGCATAACAATATGCTATAATAATTTGAACAATTTCATACTTAGGACTGCTATATGAAATTGTGTTGCAAATCCTCCAAAATTTTATTTAACTGGTAACGAACAGAGTTTTGTTAACAGATAATGTCTGCCGTTGTTTTTTGAAATAGAAATTAGGTCCGAAATATTGGTATGATTGGCCCGAAATTTTCTTTGATTGCGATTTGTTCTATGACCGTGAGAACATTTTTTGTGAACAGTTTTAGAAACTATATCCAAAATGTTAAAGGAATTGGTTCTATGCCAATTGTATGTGCTTTCTATACAAATGTTCACCCATTTTGTAAGAATTCAATCAGTCATATTTCAAATGATAATTGAGATAAATGCAATATTTTACTGAAATCTGTGACATAGCCCATTTACTGTAACTTGACCTTAACTATCGATAATTGATTGTGTTAAATTAATGTTATTTGTATTATACCCATCTTCGATTTCATCTGTAAATAAGTCATCATTTGGGGCTTGAAATTCTTCATGATTTTCCGTGGTATTTGACGAAGTACTTGAAGTACTCATTATTTATATTTATCCTTTAATTGGGTGTCTAACTATACAGATACAGCCCTACAGATATCGCAATGCTGTATCTGTATACTATATTTGTGTATTGCTGTTGACAAGTGTTGTATGAACCAGCGTGACCTCAGAATGTGTATTGCAGTTGCAGTCCAATAACGTATTGTGTGACCTTTTGCAAACTTAAGATTACTTTTATATGTTCTGTTTGTTTTTAAACATCTCTCTTTAGAGCAATATGAATTAAACCAATTTTATGAAACAGGAGTAATAGCTCGCTTGAGCTCATATTACACATGTTTCTTAGTCTCGTATAAATACAGCTGATATTTAAAGACACTAAACAGTTATTGTCTTGATTAATAGAGTCTGCCACAACTTTATTGGTGGATAGTTTATCTGTGTTTTCTATATGTCCAGGTATTTTTCATTTAGTAGTTTCCCTTATTTGTATAGAAGAAAAATATATAAATCAAATATTTTTTTTCACAATTGTTTAATGATTATATATGGTATAAATACAACAATATATAAAATAGATTTTTTTTAATTGCAAACATATTCTTTTAACTTTTGAATCAAATCTGTGCACGCCATGCATAAGAAAATAGAATAAAAGCACATATGGTAAAACTATCGAATATGGGTCACTATCTGTATAATGAGGAAAAATACAATATCTTCTATATATTTCAAAAGAAATAAAAAAATATATTTTCAAAGTCACTAACGTCACAATACTAGTCATATTGCAATGGACCGAGTACCCAAATTGCACCATTTAGGTAAAATTAACTGTGGACAACAAATAAGTTTTCTAACAGACAAACGAATTCCTGTTTTTATGATTTGACATTTTGCATGTCTTTCAACATATATATTTAGATAAACAACAAACCTTTACAGTATATATATCAACAGATGAAATATCCATCAGGAAAAGTAAAATCAACGGAAAGTCGACTTGCGACGTCCATAATAAATTATCTTCTAAAAATGTGCATATAAAACATTTTACAAGCATTTATTTCTCTTTTTATAGTAAGCGTGTAATGCTGTCTAAATATTTCAAGAATTGAAACATTTTTCGTTTTTTAAGAATGTGACTTTAAGCATGGATGCAATTTGGGAACTCCTCAGGAAAGGGTCATGGATCATTTGGAGGTTAGTTCAAACCTTTTTTTTCTATATATGAATCATTATGGATTCAAAATTATTTGATGGAACTACATAGTTCATAAGGATACATCTACAAAATAAAACACAGAGAGGAAAATTTTGTCTTGTTAATAAAAAAAAATGTAGGTAAACAGCTGTGAAAATAGGTGCAATTTGGGAACCGTCACGATACATGTAAGACCAATCATTAAAATATTTCAAAAACACATAATACATATTTTGGGTTATAAAAGCCATAAATGAAAGTGATGTCAATATAAATACTAGACGTATTTACACTTTTCGTACGCTTCAGAATGGTGTCAAAATTGAAAAAAGGAAGAATTTGCGGCTCAAAATGTGACTTTATTGTTTATTATTTAAAAGTTACATACTATTGAAAGTGAGTTTGAATTACCATGTTTAAAACCAATGGTCAATGAAGCACTGATAGATTGAAGTTCATAATTAATTTGTTAGAGAATACAAATATAATATAAAAAAAAAATGTCGTTAAATAATTAGGCATAGTGTATATATAGTGAAAGCTAAGGAAGTTCATTTTCACTGTCGTACGCAAATATTATTATTATTGTAAAATAAAGAATGATGGGAAAATCTGACTTTCTTAATATTAGGAATACAACATAAATGATTTGAATGTATCTTTTAACCCAAGGATATTTTTCCCGAATTTGTCGAGTAACGCCGGAATGCCGTGCGATAACGTTATACAAAAGCTTGTGATAATAGTCGGAAGCATGTGCTTTTTTTATTTGCATGATACATTACCTCAGACTTTCATTCACAAAGTATGCATACATAATAAATCCTTCTGATTTTACAATTTTTTGTTATAGAGTCGTCTGAATTAAGACTTTGTATGATAAAAATAAATCAATTTCCTTCTATGGAAAGGAACCGCATATCCAATATAATTAATCGCCCCTACAGTGAAAATGAAAGTTAAGTATCATTATTTGACAATTAAAAGGAATCGAATTACAAAAACAGCATAGTGGAATTTTTAATTCGATAACAACAAGCCAAATAGATATAGTAAGATGTGGTGTGAGTGACAATGAGACAACTCTCCATCCAAATAACAATTCAAAAAAGTAAACAAAATGGGTCAATGAACGGCTTTCAACATGGGGCCTTGGCTCACACCGAACAACAGGTTATAAAGGTGTCAGACCACCAATTTCTCCCTCCAATTTAGAACATATGTAAAAGTAGCCCTACTCTGACACAAAATAGTGCTTTTGATGTACTTGTTTACTTAAACTAACCAACAAATATGCAGAAATGAAACTTTTGCTGAAAGAGACATATATCTAGATCATTTTGAGCCAAAATTTACTTGTCTATGAGTTTGCATTAAAAATTGAGGATTAAAGCGCTCCATAGTATATATATACTAATTTTAGATTTTCAGAAAACCAGGTTTATTTTTTTGAGTATCTCTGTTTGATGGTCAGTTAATTTGTTAGAAGGCTTTAAAGGTATGGTGAAACTTGGCATGTAGAATGCTGATACATGTACAATTCAGGATATACCTGGTTTCTATGAAGTTAAACTTAAGGTAAAATATTTATAGAAAGCTGTGAAAATTGCAAAATTTGGTTGAACAGATAGGGATTTTTAATTGGTGGTCTGACACCTAATGGGCCCCGCAATTACTAGTGTAAAACCATTCAAATGGGAAAACAAACGGTCTAAAACCCGTTTAAAGTTATACAACATTAACAAGTATGTTAAAATGTACATGTTTTGGCAAATTAAACTTTCTCAAGTACTGCTGCTGTTAAATGTCTTGCGCGCTCTGTTCAGGAACTATTTTTCATATTTATCAGTGCGGTGAATCAATTTTACACCTGGATGGCTGTAGGTGCAATAAAAGAGGGACGAAAGATACCAAAGGGACAGATAAAAATCCGTCTGCATCTCTTTATCTATACTGAGCCAAAAAAGTTGCAAAACAAACAGATATCGACAAATTGCAACTGCACGGGATAGGTCGATATGTCGTAGACCAAGAAAAACTATCGTTAAGGGAGGAGCGCCACTTTCGCTTTACATCAACACGTGATAAGTTTTTTCCGGCCACAAGAGTAGTGATTTGACTAAGGGCAGCTGCTGGTGTGCCTGCTAATACTTCATTGATGCACTTAGGGCATGGCCGAGAAATTGATTTTGAATCACACTATACTCATTTTTGCATTTTGACCCTCCCGAGCTCCATACAAAGAAAATCCTAATGATTGTGATTGATACACATTCATGTTGCTTCTGAAATGTCATAATTTTTTTTATTATTAAATTCATATGTTGTTAAAATTTTGTAATAAAATCAAATTTCATATTTTGTTGCTAAACTTTTTTGGCTCAGTATATATCATGAATTTATAAAAACAGTACAATTTATTTTTTATTCAGAAATAAAGACTGTGTCGTCTGATTATTTATCATTCTACATTAGAATTTCATAACGGTCACAATATAAATTGTATGTCAGGATTTGCATATTATACAATTCTTTATTGCAAAAGAGTGAAACCTTGACGGATTAAAATGCAAACATAATAAACACAAGTGACAAGAAACTTAATACATGATAGATGTTTTAAACAAGTGAAGTTTTAATAAGATATATAACATAAGTATATAATTGACCAATGTGGACCTTATTTTCGCAACTCCATATATACACTGTTGCATCTGAGTATAATTAAGAAATTACAAAATGAGACACATTCTTACTTATTTCTAAGTATATACAAAATTTATACAACCGTAAATTCTATAAAAAAAATACTAATTCTACACATATCATGCCTTTTCACTGAATTGGATTTGCTAATAAAATTGAGAATGGAAATGGGGAAATGGGGATTGAACATTTGTAAAGATATTTAGCAAAACATATGAAAGCATAGAGTCTACTATATTTTTTAAACCAAAAAGCACATCCCGGTATTATTAAAAAAACAGTAAAATACATATATAAGAAAAAGCGGAATAACTAAAGAATAGGGACATCAATGAGAAAACATGGATTCAAACCTCAACCTACAAGTCTCTACTTTAAACTTTACTCGTTTACTCATTGACATAACCAGCATTAATCCACATTAATCTTGCGGCTACCAACTTATACAAAACAATTGTCATAAAGGTGCTACCACTGTGTGGCTGTTGTACTACTGTGTGTGATAATCTGTTTATCGCTATTTTACCAATGACTAAGTTGTCAATGTTTTCGAGCTATTATTTTCCACTTCAGCGAAAAGCATGATTTGAAAATTTTCACAAAAAAAATCTAAGGAAAAATGCACAAAATAGCGACAAATTCATTTATATATATGAACTAGACATTTTAAAATTGCAACTTTTAAAATTGTAACCAAGAGGTTTCGTCGAGGTGTTTATGTCAGTCACACAATACAGATTTCAAGGATGGGTCAAATATTCTGACGTCATGCCAATGGTTTAGTATATTTGACTGGTATCAAAATGATTTGAAATGGGTTAACATAGATTGAAAAACGGTTTTAATTTTTTGTCAATCTAATTTAAAAAGTTGGATAAGTCCTTTTTTGGTCGATCGATCTAAATATTGGTGACAAGTGATCTCTAGTGTGAGATCTCCAAAGGTCTCTCAAAAACATATATACAATTATTTAGATTAATGACAATATTAAAAAAAGCTTGATATATCATATTACTTAAGAAATAATTCCTTTGTGGCATGCTCTACAAATGCTCTATATAAACTCATCATAGACACCAGCATTAAAATTTTATATTTACGCCAGAAGCGCGTTTCGTCTACAAAAGACTCATCAGTGAAGCTCAAATAAAAAAAAGTTAAAAAAAAAATCAAATAAAGTGCGAAGTTAAAGAGCATTGAGGACCTAAATTCTTTAAGGTTTTGCCACATACAGCTAAGGTAAGGTGATCTATTTCTAAGGTAGAAAAGCCTTAGTATTTCAAAAAATTAAAATTTTGTAAATATGGCCATATCAATGATAATTAGTCAGCACAAAACTGACTTCTTGGCTTGTGATGCTCATTACATATGAATAGGCATTCCATTTGACCATATTTACACTGAGTGTAATAATTCAAAAATGAGCATAGAGCATGACACGAAGGACTTGTTAGGTCAACGCGTACGAAAATACCGTTAACTTGTTGAGCTTTTCTCGTTTCCTCTTGGTGGAGTCTGTTCATTACATTTTCATAATTTATCAGTTTAAAAACTAAAAGCAGGGTAGATATTTGTTGTACGACACACAATATATAATTAAAAGTTTATGTTAACTGCTCAAATATATATGTTTTGTTTTAACAATGACAAGAATATAAACAGTTAATTTGTTCTACTTAAACACGGCTTTGTTTACAAAGCGTGAAAAGGATATAAGAATAGTTATTTATACACATCTCCTAAAAAAAAGCAATATTGGGCTAAGGTGTTATAGACCAGCGTGTTTTAAAAGTGCTTCAGTGACATCGCTCAACTACACATAATCATCCACACTCATGCTACTTTTTTTGACATTCTCTTTTATCTCTTTTACTTTTGCCTGTGGTAGTGGCGGGATTTTATTGAGTTGTTCTTCCAAACGTTCGTACATGCTCTTCATTTTTGTATCCATATCTTTCCTACTTCTTTCTGCTAATGCTTGAATTTCATCTTTAGCTTCCTTGCAGTCTTTGCCAATCTGAATTCGTCTTTCGTTTAATTTGTCAGCATCTTTAACTGAGTCATATGCGATCAATTCTACAAGTGAAGCAGTATTTGGAATCAAGTGTTTTTGGGAAATCTCGGTGTATGCGGTTGCAATAAGTTGTACAGCATAGGCAACAGCATTTATCGATGACGCCATTTCTAGCATGACATCTCTTGTTATATGACTTACGCTGTATTCGCAATTTCTTAAACGTTTGTCAAGCTTTAGAGTTCTTTGACTAAGACAAACTTCGATACCACTGGTAATGTTCTGAAAAAATACAACAAGATAGCTCCATTGTTGCTTTAATTTCGACATGATTATCAATCCGTCCTTCAGAGTCTTCTGTATTTCTTCAAAATCGATACTGTTGATTTTTGTTTTGCTAAGCCTCTCAAGAACGCTATTCTGCCTTTCATCCATTTTTCGGAATTCATTCTGAAAATTTTCCCTAGCTCTCCTGGCATCGTCAAGTTCTTTTCGTCGAAGTTCTACTTCATATCTTGCGTTTTCACTAGCTATTTCAATTGTTCTTTTAGATTTAGACTTCTTACTGGTTTGTAATTTTGCTGCCTTTGGAATGGACACTGGGCTGCAATGAAAATGATTTCGTGCCTTAAGTTGGATTCCTTTTGATTTTCCCTTTAACTTGTCCACTTTCCCGAATAGTTCATCCACGTGTTCTTTGTTAACTATCAGCATTTCTCCACATAGTTCAATTCCTTCTTCACATATTGTCTGGGTCCGAAGAACTAATGGATTCTTAGCAAATTCTGATTTTTTGAATTCATCATTTAGTTTTATTAACTCATCTTTTATCCCGTCGAGTACCGTATCATGCTCATTCGTGTCAATTGTCTTTTCCTGCTTCCCTTCTGAATTTGTGTCTTCTGTAAACATCTCATACATGCCCTCAATACATACATGAATATCTGTTGCATGCTGGTATGCCAATTTTAATACGGGCTGGTGCTGGTTCTGGGTATCTTCCACTGTTTTATTTTCTGATGGATTGGATGATTCTGAGGATTTTTCTGGTTTCCCTTTGAAAACATTGGCTAAAGCAACTCCTTCCGAAATAGACATCATTTGATATTGACCAAATAAGTTCATTGCGCCAGTGGCCATTTTTATTCCTTCCTCAACTGTATTCATTAATATCAGTGAACCTATTCCTGGAACATTGTCGATGCTTTTGTCAAGCAATGATTTTGCTTTCCCCAGATCTTCAATTACACGCTTCTTTTCTTCCTCCATTTCTTGTTTTCTAGTTTCTAATTGTTTTTCTTCTTTTTCTAATAATTTCATTTGTTCGAGTGCTTCCATCATATCACCTTCATAAGCACCTCTTGCAGCAGCTGAGCATTTTGCAATTTCATTTACCAAAAGTGTAACATCCAAAAATTTTTTTTCGGTTGCTTTAGCAAGATCTAGACACTTACCAGCATCATCTTTCATTTCTTCAAAAATACATGGAAGGAGTTGAGTCTTATCATTTTCAGAACCGTTGATCAAAATATCAACAGACTGTCTCATATTATCTTGGAAGGCTGTGGTATACATTTGTATTTTGTCCATACTTTTATGAGCTTCCATGAAAGCATCGCAAGCAGAGTCACTAATTTGAACAAGACAAGCCCTAAAAGAACCTGGAATATCGATGTATTTGAAGCCGTTAACTGGTTCTTGATTTTTTAAACTAAAATCTTTTGTTGTCGCTATAGCCATGAGTTGACCGAGGATAGCTATCGATGTCGGAGCAGGCATCAAAAATTGTTCCCAGTTGCACATTGATTCAAGTTTGAAAACCGTTAATGCCTTTCTTTCAGTACCTGTATTCAACTGTTTAACAACTGTGCAGTCGAGGTTTTCCATAGCTGACCTGGAATATATCGTTTCTTATCAGTTGTTATGTAATATTTTATTAGAAGATAATACATTAACAAATATACATTTCCCAACACATTGAAATTTTTAACGACCTTGACTTGCATACAGCCCCTGCACGGTCGGTATACATGTACCCACATTGTACGCTAGCTTATATACAGGGTTATATTATTAGTTACATTGTGTGTTAGTGACCTAATACGATATATATATATATATATATATATATATATGTATATATATGGGGTCAGTATATTTCATATTGGATGAGAGGGAAGCTTGACTCCTACGTATCGGGACTATATTTCGATACGATCATAGTTTTTCAATGAACGTACAGGAGTGTATTCATCCATCATATTTATTGTTATTCTTTTAACTTTATCATCTTAAAAAGGATCGAACATTATATTGTACACAAAATAAACATGGGTCAGGATATGCGTTGCCCGAAAATGAAACGTTTGCATTAAAGATAAGAATAAAAGATATAGTGTATCAATAAATGAAAAAAAAATCACTTCAGGCACATGTGAAAATCCAATTCAAGGAACAGCGCCCTACTTGTTCTTCATACTAAAGTCAAATTGAGGTCTGACGGCAGCCATTTTGAATATTTAATAAACAACATTTGTAATTATGAATCACTATTTTACAACTGATAAGATAAGTTTCACTGATTGTTGGTTGGTGGTAGGAAAATATTGCAAAAAGGCTACTTCGAAACATAATATTAAAGGATTAACGGATATTGAATTTGAATCAATTATTGGGGGGAAGGGGACAGGAAAGGTCCTGATCCCGAAATCCGGGGCTTAAAAATATGAAATCCCGAGGTCCCGAATTTAAAGAAATTTGAATCCCGACATCCCGAAATTCGAAAAAAGAATTCCCGGACCCCAATCCCGAAATCCCGAGGTTAAAACACCTGATCCCGACGTCCCGATAAAGGTCCTGACCCCATTATTGGACGGTTCGCCAAAATGTTTTTTTTTATAAATACTGTGTAAATAATGTGTGTTTGCAACTTCACCTTACTAAAAAAATGAGAATGAAACCGGGCATTATCACGGTGTTATCACAGGCATAGATTACCTTAGCCGTATTTGCCACAACTTTTTGGAATTTTGGATCATCAATGCTCTTCAGCTATGTTCTAGTTTGGCTTTATAAATATTTTGATATGAGCGTCACTGATGAGTTTTATGTAGACGAAACGCGCTTCTTGCGTACTAAATTATAATCCTGGTACCTTTGATAACTATTGATACATTAGAAGACGAGTTTCATTTCATTTTACAGAGTTATTGTTATGATTCGATGAGTAGACAGTACATTAATTCATATTTATATATGCGTTAATCGTCATTTAAACTTTTATATTTTTCGAGCATAGAAAATGTATTACATTTTTTAAATTAAATTATAATCCTGGTACCTTTGATAACTATTTTACATCCAAGCTGTTATAGATAGATAAAAAAACTTTGATAACTATTGATACATTAGAAGACGAGTTTCATTTCATTTTACAGAGTTATTGTTATAATTCGATGAGTAGACAGTACATTAATTCATATTTATATATGCGTTAATCGTCATTTAAACTTTTATATTTTTCGAGCATAGAAAATGTATTACATTTTTTAAATTAAATTATAATCCTGGTACCTTTGATAACTATTTTACATCCAAGCTGTTATAGATAGATAAAAAAAACTTTACAATGTACGCTTCATAAATTTGGTTAAAGTGTGTCTCAAATTAGGTCTAAACGTGACGCGAGTTTGACCAAGATTTTTAAGCGTGACATGTGAAAGTCGAATAATTTAGCATGAAAAACGAAAAACAAAGTCCGGCGGGACGCGGGAAATTAAATGCGCTATTATGGCAACGAGAAGCGGGATACAGGATTCTCACTAAACAATAAGCGGGATTCGGGATCAGACCTCAATAAGACCCCCGTTTAAAACGCCACAGAATCAATATAATAATAGAAAAATTATATATATGAAGTACAAACCTATTTTCAGCCTGGAACACAATGTTATGTTTAATACGTAGACTAGGAATCCAGTCGTCCTGGTGTAGGGGTATGACTCGTGTGTCTATATGCTTTTTAAAAGGTCTTAAGTCCTATACCCAGCTTAGACAATTGATTTTTTTGTACTCAAGTTTTGATAGTTAAGCCTATTCCGTAAACATATTTCTAAGTTTTATTGTGGATTTGACATTCCCGCCCAATTGTTACAGAACAACGAAAAGCATGCAGAACAAAGAAATTCAGACTTAAGCGATCTAGTAGGGTTGATTTGGCTCTTACACCCCAGTTCTATTATTATACTTCATAGTTTCTATTTTTAAAACAAGTGTAAATTGAATAGATCTATTGTTACGAAAAACAATGGATTGCGACAACAGGTTGTGACGAGCGGGGTTTCTGGAAGCCCCTGCTTCTACATCCGCCAAATTCGATATCATTTAGTGGACATTCTAATAAAAAATGGAGGTCATCCTATACTTTACATAGTGAAAAATTTAAAAGACGCTCGAATCTATTTATACAATGTTTGTGTCTTCCTTGAATGCCAACTAAAATATTTCAATTGGTATTTTTATAAGTATTTGTCTGTTAGTGAACTTTATAAGATTACATCATTTTAGCACTTTCTGATAACTGAAAAAATAGTAGATTTTAAATTAAAATTATTTAGAGAAATAAAGAATACGAAAACATTCTTATCACTTTTATAAAAAAAAAAGATGTTTTTGGAATGAAAATAAGACATATTACAAATATTAAAGAAATTTTAGTTAAATACAATTATTAGAAACTTAAAAAAGGATATTTCAAAGTTTTATTCTAAGATAATTCATATTTATTCAAGCAGTAACAGATTTTTTTAAATATCTGTCCGTCTTAATTTTCAAAGTGTGAACGCTTATTCTTAATTTACAAAACAGTTGACTTTTTGTTTCAAATCCTGAGGTTCTAAATATAATTTCCTTTTTAAAAATATCTTTTAAGAAAAACAAGTATCCAGCTTCCCTTTTTCTAATTAAATGTTAGATACTTTATTTATATATAACTTTGCTCCAAATCAACTATACCAAAAATCTTTGAAAGCTTATTCAAAATAAAGGACATATCTTTTTTCACTTAATCCTAATGTAAACACAAGTATTCATGTTTTTTACCCCACTGTAAAACATATTTTATTATATGGTAGCGAAATATTGGGGCTGTTTAATTATCTTTCCTCTGAGTGTAAGAAGTATGATTTATCTTTTGAAAAATTATATTCAGGTTTCCCTGTGATAAACTTCATATAAAATTTTGTAAATTTATACTTCGGGTACACAAGAAAACAACAAATGCTGCAGTGTTATCTGAGCTTGGAAGATTTCCAATATATTTTTATTTTGATATTATAAAAGGAATGTTATTGTACTGGTATAGTTTAGAAAATTCAGGTAATAATTTCTCTTTATTAAAAGAGGCATATACTCAATCAAAGAAACTACATCACATGAATAAAACAGCATGGTTCAATACATGTAATTTTTAAAATACTTGGTGTTGACTATACAAATGCCATAAATGTTCCCTTTTGTTAATCCTTATACAAATTTAAACAATAGATACAAACCAAGCTATTACTATTGCTTATTGTTGGAAGAAACAAATAGATAAATTTTCAGACAGTGAACGGAAAGCCTACCTTTTATATACAAGATTGCACACACTGAAATGTCTCGCCTTCTTTACTAATCATTAATATTATGTTGATAGACCTAAATATAAAGCTTTATTACAACTGTCACATTAACTCAAGATTAACCAAGAAAACAAAACATAGATCAATGAACCATGAAAATGAGGTCAAGGTCAGATGAACCATGCCAGGCAGACATGTACAGCTAACAATTCTTCAATACAACAAATAAAGTTGACTTATTGCTTATAAATTAAGAAAAACAGACCAAAACACAAACACTTAACACTTAGCAATGGACCGTGAAAATGAGGTCAAGGTCAAATAAAACCTGCGTAACAGACATATAGATAATAAAATATTTCCATACACCAAATATAGTTGACCTAATGCATAAAGTATTAAAAAAACAGACCAAAACTCATAAACTTAACTTTGACCACTGAGCCATGAAAATGAGGTCAAGGTGAGATGACACCTGTCAGCTAGACATGTACACCTTACGATCATTCCATACACCAAATATACTAGACCTATTGCATAAAGTATAAAAAAAACCAGACCAAAACAAAAAAACTTAACTATAACCACTGAACCATGAAAATGAGGTCAAGGTCAGATTACACCTGCCAGTTGGACATGTACACCTTACAGTCCTTCCATACACCAAATATACTAGACCTATTGCTTATAGTATCTGAGATATGGACTTGACCACCAAAACTTAACCTTGTT
Source organism: Mytilus galloprovincialis (assembly GCF_965363235.1). Classification (NCBI taxonomy): domain Eukaryota; kingdom Metazoa; phylum Mollusca; class Bivalvia; order Mytilida; family Mytilidae; genus Mytilus; species Mytilus galloprovincialis. The sequence continues at coordinate 96,541,032 of NC_134840.1, forward strand.
CACTGATCCATGAAATGAGGTCGAGGTCAAGTGAAAACTGTCTGACGGGCATGAGGACTTTGCAAGGTACGCACATACCAAATATAGTTATCCAATTACTAAGAATAAGAGAGAATTTAACATTACAAAAACTCTTAACATTTTTTTCAAGTAGTCACTGAACCATGAAAATGAGGTCAAGGACATTGGACATGTGACTGACGGAAATTTCGTAACATGAGGCATCTATATACAAAGTATGAAGCATCCAGGTCTTCTACCTTCTATAATATAAAGCTTTTAAGAAGTTAGCTAACGCCGCCGCCGCCGCCGCCGCCGCCGCCGGATCACTATCCATATGTCGAGCTTTCTGCAACAAAAGTTGCAGGCTCGACAAAAACAACTTCTGGTTTTGAAAAATATCTAACATTGATTAAGAATTTTGAACTTGGAAGAAGTTTTACTACATTTCATGTATCTTCTCATAGATTACAAATAGAATTAGGTAGATATCAGGATATTTCCCGATTTAACAGAATATGTAATAAATGTTTTTTTTCCAATATTCTCGAAGATGAGGCTCATTTTCTATTTGATTGCAACAAATTTTAAGATGACGGAAAGTGTATGTTGGCTAGTATTACACAATATAATTCTTATTTTAATCATATGAGCAGTCAAAACAAAATCATCTGGTTATTTAGTGTAGAAAATCTTAATTTACTTAAATTAATATGTAATTTTGTATACAAACATCTTCCTTAGTGAAGATTAGTTGAAAGTCTATGTGTGTATATACATTTGATTGGACATAGACAAATATATTCATCTGATTATCACAAACATACTAGCCGATTAAATGAAATGAAAATTGTTTAGATATATTATTTATTCAAATGTTCTCATATCTTAAAGGCATCGTCCTCTAGTATAACTGCATTCAAGTCACCTATGAGGCTTCCTTGTTTGCTTTTGATACAGGTAGGAAAGATATATTTACATACATTTTACATGCCTATGGTCAAAAAGGTATCGCCCAATGCTGTCAGCTGCCTTTAGTGAACCATAATATTTTCCTATTTGCTGCTGACACAGCATGAGTCAGAGACATGCTTAACTTCTTCTTTCTTTTTGACTTGTTATCATATGTTTAATTGATCCAACTTATTGTGTACTATACATATATGGATATCTATTTTTCTTTTTCCTTTTTGTGCTGCTTGTTTGTTATCTTTATCAACCACACTTGCATTGAAATGCATTAGTATTTAAAAACCACATATTATAGATTTTTTATCTACATATTTTTTAAGAAATTAAATAGTTTTCATTAATCTTTTTTATATATATCATTGTATGTAATAATAATATTGAATTGTGAAAATTATTGATGTTGTAATGTTTATGCCCTTTGGGGCCCATAATTGGAAATAAAATATCTTCCTCTTCTTCTATACAGAATTACTTTAATTTTTTTTCTGTAACTGTAAGAGCCGGATCAACCCTACCAGATCGCTTTTTTTTCTGTCTACTACATAAAACATTCCGAAAAAGTAAACATCTATATTATTGAACGAGAAGACCTCATTTTGTGTGTCGCTTCTCTTCCCTCCCCAATTAAATTAATCATCATGCCTCTGTGTCCTATACCATGACTTCACGCATTTGTCATCCATTCATAATATAATTATGAATATTCAGTTTGGGTTAGTTTGGGAGAAAAACGAAGATAAGGCGTCCGGATATTGTTTCCGTCATTAGACCGACTTTTAAGACTTACCCAAGACTACCGATGTTTATGCCCCTATTACGATAGTAGAGCGGCATTATGTTTTCTGGTCTGTGCGTCCGTCCGTCCGTCCGTTCGTTCAGGTTAAAGTTTTTAGTCAAGGTAGTTTTTGATGAAGTTGAAGTCCAATCAACTCCACACTTATTACACATGTTTCCTATGATATGATCTTTCAAATTTTGTTGCCAAATTAGTCCTTTGACCCCAATTTCACGGTCCACTGAACATAGAAAATGATAGTGCAAGTTTCAGGTTAAAGTTTTTGGTCAAGGTAGTTTTTGATTTAGTTGAAGTCCAATCAACTTAAAAATTTGTACACATGTTCCTTAGGTTATGATCTTTCTAATTTAAATGCCAACTTATATTTTTATCCCAGTTTCACAGTCCTCTGAACATAGAAAATGATAATGGGATTTGGGCATCCGTGTACTATGGACACATTCGTGTTAACTTTAAAAGAGGGGATAAAGGATTAAAAAATAATTGTACTGTCTTCAAGTGCCTATGACTCAGTTTGATACCTTTTCTAAAATTCTCTCTTTTACAATAATTCATTCTATACAACAGTTTACATATTTTCAACCAAGCTCTAAATACCCATGATTTCGCGGATGTGTTCTAGGTGTCAGACCACCAATTACTCCCTCCAATTTAGAAAGTATGTAAAAGTAGCCCTACCCTGACACAAAATAATGCGTTTGATGTTCTTGTTTAAATTAACCAACAGATTTGCAGCAATGAAACTTTTGGTGAAAGAGAACTATATCTAGACCTTTTTGAGCGAAAATTTACCTGTCTTTGAGTTTGCATTAAACATTGAGGATTAATGCGCTCCATAGTACACTAATTTAAGATTTCCAGGAAACTCGGGGTTGTTTTGGAGTACCTCTGTTCGAAGGTCATTTTTTTGTTAGAAGGCTTTAAAGGTATGGTGAAAATTTGCATGTAGAAAGCTGATACATGTACAATTCAGGATATACCTGGTTTCTATGAAGTTAAACTTAAAGTAAAATATTTAGAAAGCTGTGAAAATTGCAAAATTAAGTTGAACAGATAGGGATTTTTATTTGGTTGTCTGATACCTTCTAGTAGTTATAAAAATGTCATGTTCATGTAAAGTGAAAAAATATATTTAAAAACAAATGTTTATAAATAAATAGTTTGCAAGTTATAAATAATTTCATGAATATTTTTTTTCTCCTAAGAAAACATATATTCGATGTATGGGCTAGAAAAGTGTGCATGTATTAACAGTACATAAGCGCAATAAATCTATTCTTTATGTTCATTCTGTCAAAGTCACCAATGAGTTCTAGTGATTTTTAAAAAGGTACTAAAGTTTGGAATATCGCTCGTCTCAATAGCTAGCGGTAGTGATCCGCTCCCGTGAAAAATGCGTCTGACATCTCATGGAAGCTTGGATGTAATGTAGTGTTCGGTTTCTAATGTCGTCTTATATGTACGATTAGTTCTTTTTATCGGGTTGTATTTGCATTTTTAATGATAGAAACTAGTGTTTCTTTGTTTCACCATCAAATCGGGAGATGACTTGATATGTTCGGTTAAAAATTATCAACGTCGGTTCATTTCTTATGCATAGCTAATTTGCTTTTAATATAATGATTTAATTAATTGTCATTAAACATTCACAATCTTTGTGGCAAAACAAATTTAAACAAACAATAAACAACAAAATAAATGACAAAATAATATACGAAAGTTAATCCAATAGACACAAAACCATAAGTGATAATTTTATAGTATCACAATATTCAATATCCATGTTACAATAAGACCTCTGTCCTCAGTTCTAATGACCTTTTAATAAAGGAAAGAAAGCCAAAGTTGTTTTTATCTAGCTTATGACATCTATTGAGTTTACAAAAGCGACAGATAATAATGGAAAATCTCACAAGTTGTGTAAACGGTAACAATATTTCAACAAAACAATGTTGTAGTGTGGTAGAATCATTTAATTTTAATTTTTATTTAAATGAACCTCTTATTATTGAAGCATAGGAGAAGGTGTGGATAGGTTTATAGAATAGAGAATAATGATAATGATGATGGTGCCAGTTTTGATGCACTCAATAAATTTGTAAAATCAAAGTTACAAACGGGTAGTGAAAAAATCATTATACCAGAAATGAGTATTTTAGATGTAAACATGTATTTAAAAAAACTTGACAAGTCTAAAGCAACTGGTTTAGATGATGTCGGACCAAATATTTTGAGTATGTGCAACGATGTCATTGCACCAGCCTTGACATATATATTTAATCTAAGCATCAAAAGTGGTAAATTTCCAAGTATTTTTAATACTGCAAGAGTTTGCCCAATTTTTAAAAGTGGCGATGCCTGTAATCCTGATAATTATAGACCAATAGCAGTTTTGCCTTGTCTCTCAAAAATTATAGAACGACATATAGCTAATAGTTTGTATATATTTTTAAATAGTAATGACCTTCTTAATACTACACAGTCAGGTTTCAGACCTAAACATTCTCGTACTACTGCTCTTACTAAATTAGTAGATGAATGGTTAACAAATATAGATAATGGAGAGATAAACGGAGTTATATTTTTAGATTTAAAGAAAGCTTTTGATCTGGTAAATCATATAATTTTATTGAAAAAACTTGAATACTATAATGTTTCAAATTGTACACTAGACTGGTTTAAGTCATACTTGTTTGAACGAAGCCAACAAGTTAAGGTCAATAACGTCATGTCTAATACTAAATGCATAAAAACTGGGGTACCATACAACTTAATATAGAACATTCATTAATAGATTTATATGCAGATGATTCTACATTACATTGTAAAGGTAATAATTTACTTCAGTTAACTTCTAACCTTCAAAATGATATTCATGTAATTGAAAACTGGTGTTCGCAAAATTGTATGAAATTAAATGCCAAAAAGTGTAAATCAATGATTATTGGTTCAAAACAAAGGCTTTGTTCAACTGGAAACAGTTTAGATATCAATATTTCAAATGAACAAATAGAAAATGTAGATTGTGAAAAACTTCTTGGTTTTATATTGACAAAAACCTAAATTGGAATCAGCAGATAGATAAAATGTCATGTACTATATCAAACAGAATCAATTTATTACAAAAGATAAGAAAATATTTACCTATGCATATACGCATTATCTATTTTAATGCATATATTCTGCCATTATTTGATTATTGTTGCAAGATATGGGGAAGCTGTTTTGAAAGTGGAATAAATAAACTTAATAAGGCAGCAACCATTTGATTTTCGGGGGGGGGGGGGGGGGGCTATGGTTTGTTTTTTTTCTGTGCAAACTTTTTTTTTCGCCTTCGGCGAAGAACGATCTATTTTTTTAGCGACAAACCGAAAACTATTTTTTTCTTTCAATTTTAGCATTACATATAGTGGCAGCTGAGGGTGAAACAAACATTTTTTTTCTCTCTCAGGGTCCAAAACAAATTATTTTTTTCACCAAAACCTGTAAACAAACTTTTTTTTCCAAAAAAAAACATAGCCCCCCCCCCCCCCCCCCCCGTAAATCAAATGGTTGCTGCCTAAGTTATTAAAGAAATCTGCTAGGGTTATAGTAGAAGCTGACATAATGACATCATCCAGTTTATTGTTTAATAGTTTACACTGGTTAAATGTGGAAAAACGCATTCAATACCAAAAGACAATACTTGTATTTAAATCATTAAATGGTATGGTTCCTAACTATTTACAAGAAAATTTTCATTTTACTGATAATCAAAATTATAACTTACGTTCAGCTGATGAAAAACTATTAAATCTTCCAAAACCAAAAACAATTTTTTTTAAAGAAAACATTTACATAATATGGAACAGTTTACCAAATGAAATAATAATGAGTAATACACTTGTATCTTTTAAAACAAAATGTTACAAATTTTTTATCAATTGTGCAAATTAATATGCTTTTTCATTATTATTTAAATACAATTGTATATTGTGTATAATATAACTTTATAATACTCTATGTACTTATAAATATGTTATTATTATTTTGAGGACTCGCAGGAAGATTATTTTTAACTAATGGGATCATCCTCTTGAAATAAAGATTATTTTATTTAAAGATGAAGAATAATTATCAACTAAATTATAGAATATAGAAATGAAGGACCCCCATCCACATTCTCGTATACTAGTATATGACATTTAATTGTATGGTGAATTATCTTTCTATCTATTGTACTTCAAACTGTATCGATGTATCTGTATTGTTATTATTTTAGGTGGACAATTTGAAATGTCTTCACCAAATAAACTCATCATAGACACCAGGACTAAATTTAGTATATACGCCAGACGCGTTTCGTCTACAAAAGACTAATCAGTGACGCTTGAATCCAAAAAAGTTAAAAAGGCCAAATAAAGAACGAAGTTGAAGAGCATTGAGGACCATAATTCCTAAAAGTTTTGCCAAATACAGCTAAGGTAATCTATGCCTGAGGTAGCAAAGCCTTAGTTTTTCAAAAATTTCAAAAATTTGTAAACAGTAAATTTATAAATATAACCATATCATCAATGACAATTCATGTCAGTACGAAAAGTGCTGACTACTGGGCTTGTGATACCCTCGGGGAAATAAATCCCACCAGCAGTGGCATCGACCCAGTGGTTGTAAATAAACTCATCATAGATACCAGGACTAAATTTAGTATATACGCCAGACGCGCGTTTCGTCTACAAAAGACTCATCAGTGACGCTCGAATCCAAAAAAGTTAAAAAGGCCAAATAAAGAACGAAGTTGAAGAGCATTGAGTACCAAAATTCCTAAAAGTTTTGCCAAATACAGCTAAGGTTATCTATGCCTGAGATAGAAAAGCCTTAGTTTTTCAAAAAATTCAAAATTTGTAAACAGTAAATTTATAAATATAACCATATCATCAATGACAATTCATGTCAGCACAAAAAGTGCTGACTACTGGGTTTGTGATACCCTCAGGGAAATAAATCTCCACCAGCAGTGGCATCGACCCAGTGGTTGTAAATAAACTCATCATAGATACCAGGACTAAATTTAGTATATACGCCAGACGCGCGTTTCGTCTACAAAAGACTCATCAGTGACGCTCGAATCCAAAAAAGTTAAAAAGGCCAAATAAAGAACGAAGTTGAAGAGCATTGAGTACCAAAATTCCTAAAAGTTTTGCCAAATACAGCTAAGGTAATCTATGCCTGAGGTAGAAAAGCCTTAGTTTTTCAAAAAATTCAAAAATTTGTAAACAGTAAATTTATAAATATAACCATATCATCAATGACAATTCATGTCAGCACAAAAAGTGCTGACTACTGGGTTTGTGATACCCTCAGGGAAATAAATCTCCACCAGCAGTGGCATCGACCCAGTGGTTGTAAATAAACTCATCATAGATACCAGGACTAAATTTAGTATATACGCCAGACGCGCGTTTCGTCTACAAAAGACTCATCAGTGACGCTCGAATCCAAAAAAGTTAAAAAGGCCAAATAAAGAACGAAGTTGAAGAGCATTGAGTACCAAAATTCCTATAAGTTTTGCCAAATACAGCTAAGGTAATCTATGCCTGAGGTAGAAAAGCCTTAGTTTTTCAAAAAATTCAAAAATTTGTAAACAGTAAATTTATAAATATAACCATATCATCAATGACAATTCATGTCAGAACAAAAAGTGCTGACTACTGGGCTTGTGATACCCTCGGGGAAATAAATCCCACCGGCAGTGGCATCGACCCAGTGGTTGTGAACAAACTCATCATAAGTTCAAATGTGTATTGTTATAATTGGTCAATGACTCGTAAAATTGAAAGTAAACTTAAAACGGTGGCTTTGGCCTTGAACTGTAAATTAAATCAACGAGACATAGCGGTGTTACAATGTAAATCAAATCGTGAACTTTAAAAAAAAAAACTACCAAAAAATGTCGATACAAATCATAACTTTGAATGTAAACAGCTTACGGGATAAAAAGAAACGTAATAGTTTTTAATTGGTTAGCTAACAAAAAATATGATTTAATTTGTCTACAAGAAACACATTGCACAGTAAATGATATAACGCAATGGCAAAATGAATGGAAGTTAGGACAATAAAAGTGTTTGGAATTGCGGAACCACTGATTCTAGTGGTGTCTCTATTTGACAAACAAAAAATTGTCCCGGCGAAGTCGTGTTTGATAAAAGTAACCCGCAAAACGGTCGAAAAAGAAAATTTAGCATCAAAACGGAAAGTGCGATTTATCATATTTAAAATGTATATGCCAACAATAATGGCATAGAGAGGAAACGGCTTTTTGAATCATTTCATAACTTTTTTGGGGAATTTTACAGACGATTGTGTAGACCATTACAATATTTTGGTAGGGCAATTTAACTGGACTCTTGACAAAACAATTGATAGAAATCCCTCTCATAATCGTGATGACATTGGTACAAAAGATTTTTTTATATTGTCACAATATGATCTTACAGATATTTGGAGGGACAGATATCCAAAAGATAAACGGTATACGTTTCAGAGAGGAAATTCAAAGTCTAGAATAGACTATATCTTTTGTGATAAAAATCTGTCAAATAAAGTTTACAATGTTGATATCGCGCATTGTCCTTTTAGCGATCATGATCTTGTGTCATTCAAATTAAAACTTGATGAAATACAAAGAGGTCCGGGTATATGGATAATGAATATAAATACAATCAAAAGTGAAAAATTTAAGAATGCATTTAAAATTTGGTGGGAAACCTGGAAAATGAAACAAAGTAGATTCGAAAAAATTCAAGATTGGTGTGATGTAACAAAATCACAAATAAAAAAGTTAACAATCGAAGTAAGAATAATATTAAATAAAAATTCTCAAAAAAGTTATAATATCAACCTTGAAAAGAAATTAGAAAAGTTCAAATTAAACAGTACTACTTCTAGGGAGGATGAAAATAAGATATCCGAAATAGAATCACTAATTAAAAATTATTAAGAGAACAAATCAGGGGCGTCGAAAATAAGGGCGCGTATAAAATGGTCGGAAGAAGGGGAAAAATCGTGGAGCTACTTTTTCAATCTTGAAAAGAAAACGGAAAAAATAAATTATGGAGTCGAATAAAATCAGATAATCGGCTTAATAAATACAATATAGACGAAATACGAAATGAACAAGTTAAATTCTACTCAAATTTATTTAGCTCCGAGGGATGGAATTTGGAAAGTGCTGAAGATTTAACACCAGTCACATTGAAAATAAACTAGTCGATGACGACAAAAAATTACTTGACCGTGATTTCACCACGGAGGCAATAATGAAAGTTCTAAAAATTATAAAAACATATAAATCCCCAGGGGAGGACGGGATCATATCTGAATTTTATGTAATTTTTTGGAATATCATACAAGAAGAATTTTGTACGTGATTGCAAGAAATATTTAATGAAAAAACATTGTCGGACTCGCAATATAAAGGAGTTTTAACATTGTTATTTAAAGGCGGGGAACGGGAAAATATACGAAACGGGGGCCCGCTTACACTACTGAATTGCGATTATAAAATTATAGCTAAAATACTAGCAGATAGATCAAAAATAGTCCTTCCTAAGCTTATACATCCCGACCAAAAAGGGTTTGTAAAAGGCAGACATATAACGGAAGCAAATAGAATGATACAGAATATCATCGAATATATTGATGATGAAGATGAAGAGGGTATAATTGTCTTTTAGACCAACAAAAGGCCTTTGATATGATGGAATGTGGATGGCTAGACTTCGTTATGAAGGAACTTAATTTTGGGGACAATTTTCGTGGTTGGGTTCAAACGCTATTAAAACGACCAAAGACGTGTATTAAAACAAATGGCTACGTCTCAAAATATTTTTCTAGATCAGCCAGGAATGGGTGTCCTATAGCCCCCTTTTTATATATATTATAGGCAGAGCCCTTGGCCTGTGCAATTAGGGCAGAAAAAGATATTCAAGGCATTGTTCGCTATGCCCGTGTCTGTTGTGACGTTTTTGATTTTAACGAACGCAACCTATGTATAACTGGTAAATTATTAAATCAGGGATATCGTTACCATAAATTACTTAAAACCTTTACTAAATTTTTCAATAGATATAAAGATTTTGTTTTGAAGTTTGGTTGTACCTGTAGAAAACTTATTTCAAACGGGATAGCACATCCTCATTTTTACGGAAATGTTGTTAACCGTGCCCGGAAATTTAGAAATGATCCATGTAAACTTGTTGCTCCTTTAAATAAACTTATTCTAAAAGGTTACCTATTCAACGCTGTAATAAGATCATTGAATATTGTTTTTATTGGTATAAATATTGATTTTGTTATCAGTAGATTAAAAATTTACTAAATATTACTAGTATGTTATATACATATACATTTTCATGGATCTACAATCTGTCGATACTTGTAACTTGACATTGCACAAGGTCATGTTTTTCTCTGGCTGTTTATGACGTCTTTACACTTAATCCATTGTATGTTGGATGTGTACGGATTGATTGTTTAGTCTTAGAGGCATAATTTTTTTATTAGTTGTTAGTGGCTTTGAACTAGCTGTCAGATAACTGCGAGTACTCTCAGATCTGTCTTTTTGTGTCGGGATGTATAAGTACCCGGCCGCGTCCACTTGTATTTTTTGTCTATTTGATGAGTTAAGCCTTTTTCAACTGATTTTTATAGTTCGTTCTTATGTTGTACTGTTATACCACTGTCCCAGATTAGGGGGAGGGTTGGGATTCCACTAACATGTTTAACCCCGCCACATTATTTATGTATGTGCCTGTCCCAAGTCAGGAGCCTGTAATTCAGTGGTTGTCGTTTGTTTATGTGTTACATATTTGTTTTTCGTTCATTTTTTTACATAAATAAGACCGTTAGTTTTCTCGTTTGAATTGTTTTACATTGTCTTATCGGGGCCTTTTATAGCTGACTATGCGGTATGGGCTTTGCTCATTGTTGAAGGCCGTACGGTGACCTATAGTTGTTAATGTTTGTGTCATTTTGGTCTGTTGTGGATAGTTGTCTCATTGGCAATCATACCATATCTTTGCCTGGGGAAGAAAATGGGGAACTGATAGAAACCAAATTGAAAATGTTTGCAGACGACACGCAATTATTTAATAAAAATGAAAGTTCTGTAAAAAAATCTTTTGAAATATTAGACAAATATGAAAAGGCATCTGGTTCTAAAATTAATTACGAAAAGACTAAGGGAATAAATATTGCCGCAAATAACAGCAGACGACATACTTTTAAAAAGATAAGCTGGACAACAGTTAACATAAAAACATTGCATTGACAAAATTTAGAAATCAATATAAGAAAAAGTACAAAATTGTGGACACGTCTGGAAAAGTCGAAAATTGACTTACTTTGTAAAAGTCCTTATTGTTAAAAATTTAATTATATCAGTGTGTGGTTATGAGTTAGAAATAAGAGGTATACTCGAATAATACAAAAAAGTATTGAAAAAGATCATATGAAATTTCATTGGGGACGGGAAAGTGAATTAAGTAGACCGGAAGGTCTGTTGTTTAGATGTTAAAAAGGGGGCATGGGGATGGTAAATTTAGATAGTTGGATAGAAAGTAAATATATCAAATCTTTATAATTCGATATTACATAAGCCATTATCCATTTGAAATGCAATAGGTAAATTTTGATTACAAAAATGTGATAAGAAATTTGAGGATGAACTTTTTCTGTGTAAACGTTCTGACCTTTCAGGTCTTGAGATAAATAAAAACTACCACATTATTACAAATTAAAAAAAAATGTAAATCGTAAAAAGAATATAAATCAATTATATTTTAATCAAATAATCATAAAAGGATGGTAATTAAATGAATATAAAGGTTTTGGCACAAATGAAAAAAACATAAATTTAATGAATTATTTTAGGAATCTAGACTTCTTTTCAAGGATTAAATTGAAAATTATATAGAAAATCTGATCTTCTAACCAGAAATTGCATGATCTTTTTTCTTAAAGGAGCATAGCCTTGACATTCAGATGTATGTAAATTATTCCTTATAGAATATTGTTATATTCATCTTGATATAACAAAATATTTTACGCTAAGAGAAACAGAATATTTTATTCTTAATAATGTGATATCATTCAAATAGAAAGGCCCCAAGGGTACTATTAACAGGATAAACATTACATTCTGATGGAAATTTGAAAAGAAATCACTTTAAAAGACAATATCTACATCATACAGTATACATTTACGACACAAATTATGTCGATAAAAAACCTCCTGATCCGAGTCCAAATCTCCTGACCAAAGTTTCCCAATCTCCTGATCTGAGTTTCAAAGTCCATCACATGTATAACAAAAGCGCTTTACAATCGTGGTCAAAATTGACAAAGATCACACAGGGTATATTTAACGAAATGGAAGTAAAGAAACAGCAATTATTTGGAAACTCGTATATTTTATTTCAGGGCAAATCTTTATTTTATTCTTCCTTTTCAAAAAGTCAGATCAAAACTATTGGTGATATATGGGACGATAATACCAAAGATTTTAAATCGTGCAATGAAATATATAGACAATTAATAGATAAACATAATTGTATTTCGGAATATTCACGAATTAAAAGTTCCATACCACAAACATGCATGCAGATTTTTAAAAATAATGATGATCAACCTGCTTTAAAAAGCAACAAAATAAAAATTTCTAAAAACCTTGAATTTTTAAATCTAGACAATAAAATCATTAAAATCAAGGATTTGACATTAAAATATATTCAATTAAACATTAAAATAACTGAGACCCATAAGTGTCAAACAAAATGGGAAAATTTATATAGCGAGTATATAAATTGGGAAAACAATTGGCTAAATCTAAGTAAAATGAATATTAATAGAAAAGTTAAGGAATTTCAATGGAAATGTATACACAGGATTATATATACAGAAAACAGACTGCAAAAAATGCATATATGTCAAATGGAAAATGTCACTTATGTGATGAAATTAATAATATTGAAACTCCTGAGCATTTATTTTATCAATGTAACAATGTTAAACCATTGATAGAAACAGTTGTTAAAATTTACAACTTGGTAACCTTATAAGCGACGAGGTTCTCGTTGAAAATATATTTTATTAGGAATTGGTACAGAGAATTCGAATTGTAAATTCAATAACATTTTATTTCAAATGGGCTATTTGGAAAATACGTAATAAATGCAAATTCGATAAAATTAAACTGAATGTGCAGTCTATTCAGGCTTTGCTAAAACTGCACATGAAAAACGAATTAAAACTTCTTCTTTTACGCTCGGGTATTAAGTATATATGCAAAACGAAAATTAAACTCTATCGAAACAATATAGGAAGATGAACTTAGTTCTACTGCTCTGAACGAAAGGTGTGTTCGATTCCATATATACTAATACTGTATCTTGTGTATAAAGAACTGAACAATATGTTATTATAACCGAAAGAAAAACAATAATTTTTTTTGTAATTATTATTTGAATCTATGTCTGTGCGTAGTAGTTACATTAGAATGATTAGTAAATTACCACTTATATTATGCTTCGTAATACATTGTACTTCCCACATGTGCCTTATCTCTTTTTATAATCCATATATATATATATATATATATATATTAAAGAATACTTTCAATTTTGTTCAACCACATCAAAATTCTTCAATTCAAACTATAACTTATTTTCACAATCAAATTTTAAAGTATTTCTAGTTTAAATCAACACATGTTTGTTCAGTGAACCGGAAATACGATAGGGTTTCTATACAGGGTTCAACCAATGCCAACATTTTAAAATTTAGGTATACAATTGTGTAAAAAAATGTTGGCATAGGTTGAATAATTTGTTACAGATTAAGTGCTATAAAAACATAAATTAATTATGGGCTAATCAATCTACAACCAGTTTAAACCTAGCGTTGATTTTTACTCAATATACAAAATCTTTAACAAGTACAAGTGAAAATGTAGGTATAATTGTGTGTGTTGAGGATCTCTATTTCATAAACAAAGGGAATTAGTTGAAAATTAATATAATGAAAAAATGGAGGAAAAGAATTTTATGAATTTTTATTTAAGGAACAATCATCTAGTCATATTGAGTATCTATCAGTGTCATTCTCATGAATAATATAGAAATATATGATAAAAATATTGAATTTTATGTAAAATAGATTCCTTCAAATACAATGGCATATATCACTATTGAAACTCATGTATTTCATAGATACTGGCTCATGTAAAATATCTATTTTAAATGTTCACTTTTAATTCCAACACATTCAGAGAATAAGACAAATTTCACTAATATGATTGCCTCAAAAGTCATACTATAAGATATGAATTGATGTTGCATCTGCACAAGCAACTGGTCATGTTGTATACTCGAGTCTCTGGGGACAGTTTCACAAAGTGGTCCTTAATTTGGACATCTATTAAAGTTTGTCACAAAGTAATGACTACATGAGAAATTGTTTATATAAATTACACTAATTTTTGTCGAGCCTTCGACTTAAGTAAAAAAAAAACCAAGACATAGCGATCCTACATTCTGTCGGCGGTGACGGCTTCCACAAATATTCACTCTGTGGTTAAAGTTTTTGAAATTTTGATATTAACTTTCTTAAAGTATTCTGGATTTACACCAAACTTGGACAGAAGTTTGTTTATGATCATAAGATAGTATCCAGGGGTAAATTTTGTAAAACAAAACATCCATTTTTTCAATATTTTTCTTATAAAAGGACTTCGTTTTTCTGCCAGGAAACATTACATTTGCTCTATGGTTAAATTCTAAAAAAAATTAAATAACTTTCTTAAACTATCCTGGATTTGTACCAAACTTGGACAGAAGTTTGTTTATGATCATTAGATAGTATCTAGAAGTAAATTTTGTAAATCAAAAAATCCATTTTATCCCGTATTTTACTTATAAAAGGACTTAGTTTTTCTGCCAGGATACAATACATTCACTCTATTGATAAAGTTTAAAAAAAAAATAATAACTTTCTTATACTATCCTGGATGTGTACCAAACTTGGACAGAAGCTTGTTTATGATAATAAAATAGTATCCAGAAGTTAGAAATTTAGTCTTATTTTATTTTTATAATAATTTAATATTTATTTCAACTCAATTTTGCTAGTATCATGGGTTCTATTTTACAATTTATGTCTTTTTAGAATTTGTTTATAATTCCATTTTTACTACAACAGAATTTTGCAAATACTTCATTTTTGTTTGTGAATTTTTAAAGAGTAATATTTAATGCTTAAATACACTGACTGTATTTTAACTTTTATTAATAAATATGTGTTATAACAACAGCTATTGTATTTTGTTTGTAGGCATAGATTGAATATATTTTTATCAAATGTTGTCATAGGTTGAAAACACCCTAAACAGTGATGTTTATCAGGTGTGAAAATCAATTGTATTGGTTATTCAAATATAATTATGCATGTAAAACTATTGTATAAATTCATTTTGTATTTTCCCTGGTCAAGTGAGGCTGTTAAAATAAAGGGGCCCCTAAGTATGCGACCTGGGCTACTTAGGTATTTATATATCAGGAAATGATTGAATAAAATATTTTTTATCATTAAAAAAAAATGTATGGTGAATAACATTTGAACTAAAGATTTTTATAATGATTTTAAGCCTAAAAATTGAAATTATCCGATTATTACATGGTATTACTTTTGGATTTTTTTTTTCGATGTCAGATGTACTAAGTTCAAAGACATCGATCCTTGGTAAAAGAGATTCTCAAATAGAAGTTCAAAAAGTGAAAGGTTATGGACGACGGACGCCAAATGTAATACATCAGACATGAAATATTTCTGTCATTTGCTTCAATAGGGGAGAAAACAAACAGTATAATTTATTTTTTCATATTGACGATAAAACAAACAGTATAATTTATTTTTTCATATTGACGATAAAACAAATCCACTAATATGATGAAAAATGTCATGAAATGATTTTTTTAATCATATACTTCAGCAGAAGAAATACAGACAAGAACTATCTCTAAATGCATTTATTGTATCACTTGCTTTGAATTATACATATTATATTTTCCTGCTTCCTAATATTTGTTTTACACCCTACTTTATTGTAATGTTTATCGCTGGAAACGTACCATTTCGGAAAATATGGAAATCACCTAATTTTAATGCTTTTATCATACTGTAATACTTATACTTTATCATATACTTGTAGAAAATAATGGTATATTTGTACCGCTTAATAAAACTAATTTGTACATATATTTTCACTAGATGTATTTTCAAAGGTCAACTTGCGTTTGTTAAGGCTAAAGATTACCTAGTAATCCACTGTTTGTTCGGTATGATAAAACAATTATGGCCCCTAAGAAGAGATAAATATCAAAACTGTCCTCCCCTAAATATTTATTTCATATCGGGCTGCGCACTCAGCGAAATAACATTCTCGTGATGACAACTTTGGATATTTATCTTTTCTACGGGTCATCGTTGTATATAAAGACATCAACTCCTTTGGGTATAACTGATTTTGCAAATAAATTAAATATGTAAAATGACATCGGAGACGGTAACACAGACTGTTTAATACTAATAAATGAATGAATCCAGTTTTTAACACTGAAAGCAACCACCACAGACAAGACAAGTAATTCAAGCAAAAAGTAAAAAAAAACAAAGAAACCAATCTACGAGGTAATTTCCAAACGGAAAGTCCGTAACCAAATGCCAAAATCAAAAGTTCAAACACACCAAACAACTGTCATATTTCTGACTTAGTACAGGCATGTTCTCAATATGTAAAACATGGTGGATTAAAAAAACTTGTTTATATAGCAACTCAATTTGAAACTCAATATCAACGTTTATATCACCCACACCTAATTTCCAATTAATATAAACTTCATTTTTATATTGTATGCTAAAACATTATTTCACTCAAGGAATTACGAATCAAATAGCGTAATAAATGAAACTGATATACAAAGAGGAATGATCGGTGCCTTTCACAGCAAATCCCTTTTTATTTAAAAAAAAATAACCGAGTTCATATTTGAATCGATACACATCCTATAATCTATAATACACTGTAAATAATAACATTGCGTATTTCTCTTTCTTCATACATCTATTACAAGGCATTTTTTTTATAGCATCGCCACACAGTGATTGGAGCCATATAGCTACTCCCTTATCCGTCATTCCACAACCAACTGTTATACGAACCTTTTTTTCTTATGTATCTAACTTTTTGTATGTACGTTTTTTTATGATGATTTACATATCGAGTTTACGTTAGTTTCCTTCCCGCTGAATTTTGACATTTGAAAATTTCGTGAAAATTACCAAATTATTTTTCTTAATCCCTTCACATATTGAGCTAATTTTAAGTATTTCAGTTTACTATAATAAGTAACAGATCGAGTTTACGTTTAGTTTCGCTCTACTGATTTTTGTAAAAATTACGGGCTTTGGATATATTTTCATTCTCCAATCTCTTAAAAATGGCTTCAAGTTTTTTTTGCAACCAAGGGCAGTCATGTCGTTCCGATACATTTAATTCGGTCTGACTTGTAACATGAATAGCTTTCAGGGGGAACCTGAAGAAAAGCATAAAACACTGATGGATTAGGCATATCAAAGAACACCAATAATTCATTTTTTTATGAAATATATCAAATTTTGATATTGGACAAATTTGAATACAGTGCCCAAAATCAAAATGCAAATTTTTGACCTTTTGGACCTTTATATAGATCAACTCAATAATAGGGCCAAAAATTTAAATCAAAATACCCAAATTAGTTTCAGCATATTAAACCTAAAGAATTGAATACTTTAAATTACACCCAATTGGTTGAAGTTGGTAGAAAATAAGCAATTTATACAAAGTATTACAAAAGTATTTATTTTTAACCTTTAACTAAACCGTTAGAGTCATAGCCCCCAAAATCAATCCAAATCATTATACTATGGTGAAACACCTTGATGCACAATCTGATAGCTATTCATAGACTGAAACTAAATTTGTTGTCTAGAAACCAGAAAATCCTAGGTTTTTTTTGCTCCTTTTCGGCCCTTTTAACCAGTTTGAGCAATGGCATTCAGAACATTTTTATTGAAAAAACATCAATGAAAGAAAGTAGGGTAATACCTAAATTTGAGTAATTTTAGATATTGTTTTGAGTTATGCCAAGCAAGAACACACCCTTTTTTCAGTGCGAAAAATATTTTTAGATAATTGATTTAATGTTAGTGTTAGAACGAAATGTAGCGTTTGTACTAACAAACGACGTTCGACAAACTGTAGACGCATTTGCAGCGAGCGTATTGTTTATTAAAGTTCATGAAAACTTTTCAAACGTATGTTAGAAACAAATAATATAAACGCGTGCTCGCTGAATCGTTTGTATCGTCATTTGGACTCTGTTAGGAAGTTGTATTATTGCAAATAAAATCAACACCGTGTATCACCGGTACAGCGGATGGTGTCTTCCACCTATGCCAACATGTGATAAATATCTATTCAACCCATGCTTTCAAACAAAATACAATAGGTGGTGTTATACGAATTTTCAATAACGGGTAAAATACAATAATTGTTTTTAAGCATTTATAAAAATATTACTGTTTGAAAATAAGCATTAAAAAAAGAAAAAAAATATGTGTAAAAGTGTTTTGTTACTAAGTAAAAAGGACTTAAATGATTAAATACAACATTTAATTGTGCAAAATTGTGTTGAAAAATACTTTTTAATAATAAAGATATACAGTTACTGAACGCGTACATGTAGTACTACAGAAAAAGAATGTTTAAGCTATTTTATTTGAGAATTTTCATGATAAACCTTCCCATGGTAAACATGCAAGTTAAAAAAAGCATTACTATATATATATTCAATAATGCCATAATTAGATAAAAAACATATAGTTTTAGATCAAATTAATTCAGTAAAAATCTGAATGAAAAATAAACAAAATTATACTAGATTTATATAATTCCAAGGCCGTTAGTCGGCACCAGAATCGACGAAGCAGTGCATTTATTTTGGACGGGCAATTATCCACTTTTTGATTTGGCACGAGCTCTGACGTCCAACGGCCCCAGTTTGTCTGGCAAAACAGCCGTTGGGTGTCAGAGTAATCTTGGACTAGGAAAATACCAGCGTTAGCATATGGTCCTTAACAACCACTAGGGGGACAATGTATGACGACTGGCGTCCGGTAAATACCAGCGTTAGCATATGGTCCTTCACAGCCACTTTAGGGGACAAGGTATGACGACTGACGTCCGGTAAATACCAGCGTTAGCTTATTTTCCGTAACACTCACTATGGGGGACAAGGTTTGACGACTGACGTCCCGTAAATACCAGCGTTAGCTTATTTTCCGTAACTACCACCAGGGAGACAAGGTATGCCGACTGACGTCCGGTAAATACCAGCGTTAGCTTATTTTCCGTAACACCCACTGTGAGGAACTAGGTTTGACGACTGACGTCCGGTAAATATCATCGTTAGCATATGGTCCGTAACACCCACTATAGGGGACACAGTATGTTAACTGAAGTCAAATGGTCTGTATCCTATGTGTTAGAGAATGGACCGAGAATCACTGTCTATAATATGGGACCAAAACAAGCATTTTTGTAGTTTCCGGACAATAATGTGTGTGTAAGTGTATGGACCTCTCTAAAATTCTACCAAAATGTTCAATATTGCATAGGTAAGGCTGTTATTGAGTTGAGGGGCTATTGCCCAAACGTCCAGGAATTAGGGAACAAAAAGGGTTTAAATACAATGTTTTTTTAAAAATTCATGAAGAAATCTTCAATTGCCCGGTATTGTGCAATAGAATAGTCAGTATTGCACAATTGCACAGTCAGTATTGCACAATAGCAAGATATCTTCAATTGCACAGTATTGCGGAATAGAAGAAAATCTTCAATAGCACACTATTGCGCAATAGATATAAATTTTTAATTGCACAGTAATGTGTAATAGCACAGTATTGGGCATTAGCAAGAAATCTTTAATTGCACATTATTGCACGACAGCACAGTATTGCTCAATATCACAGTATTGCGCAATATCAATATAAGAAGTCTTCAATGGAAAATGAACACAAATCTTTTAACCAATTTTAATGGGATACATTTAAAGTTCATAATAGCTCGAATAACTATTTTGAATATTCGGCTCCACTTTTAAGTTGGTTTACGTTGAGGTGAAAAGTGTTCAAATCAAGATTTGTTTGATTTTCATAAAAACTGAATTATTGCGGCTCTGTGATATGCTAAATCTTGTTGTGCATTTAGTTTCTTTTTATTTTGAGCCCTGACTTCAAATTAGTCCATATTAAGGTTTGTAGGTGTGAATATTAAAACTTTGTGTGATTTCAACTAATGTTAAATTTTTGATGTTTGTATATGCTGATTCTATCCATGTTGTTAGATTTTAAATATCAGACCACTCTTGGTAAATTAAATGTCCCATTTCAAAAAGTTTAGATTTTTTACTGTATCTATTTCGTGTAAAAGAAACTAATCCGTTATTAGGTCAAAAATTGAATCAAACTCCAAATTCAGACAGTATCGAACTTGTATATTGTGTCCAAGCTTGCCCAATTGTTTAGAGTTCAACCTTTGTAATCGTAACAGGCTGCGCTCGGCGAAGCATCTTATTATTTTTCAAAACCCTCGGGAACTTCGAATGCATCTCGACCAATTATAGCTTCCGCGTGGGCTGTTCAGATTAGATAACTAGAACTCTGATTGGTTGAAAACATAAAAATATATACGAGATGTCCGAGTTCTATATTGTAATTATAATGCATTTAGAATGTAGTCATTTCGTATGATATGTTTTATCAGTTGATTTTGCAATTTGATTATATAATTAGGGACTTTTCGTTTTGAATTTTCCTCGGAGTTCGTTTTTTTTTTGTGATTTTACTTTTTTTAAATTAATCTAATCAAAAACTTTAAATCAAATCAAATCAAATATTTTATTGTCGTAGAAACTTTACAATTCGTGATATTAACACAATAAACATATATACATACATGATACATATCAAACATACACAATAAAAACAGCATCAAAATTTATAACAACAAATAAGCTGTTAAGAGTCTCCTGCCCTCAGTTCTAATGACATTTTCTAGAAGGATCCTAACTTATTTGTTTGTAAAGGCTTTGATGGATTTAGTAAATAATGATTTTTTTCTTTTTCAGTTAAATTATTAAAGTTATTATTATCAGTACACATGTTGTTGAAAAAGGCTTTTATTATAATCACAATAGAGTAAAAAAAATGTTTCTCATCCTCTAGTATATATTTTACATTTATGACAAAGTCTTTCCTCTCTTGTGATTTTATAATATCTCCTCTTTTCAATCAAGAGGGAGTGATCGCTTATTCTAAATTTAGTGATTAATCTCCTTATCTGAAAATTAAATGTATTTAGATAAGATTCTAGTTTGTAATCTTTTTTAAGTTTTTTTATATTGATAAAATTTACTTTTATAATCAATATTTTCAAATTTAGTTTTAATTAAATCTTCATATCTATTTTTCATTTTTTACTTTATACCGTTTTTCATTGTATTTACATCTTTTATTTCCTTACAAGTAGAAATAATATTAAGGTCAACATTAATCTCTTCAACAACATTTTTTGCATATGTATACCATGAATAAGTTTATGTCAAATCTAGACTGTGCTAGAGAAAAATCTTCCTTTATCAATGGATTAATATTAATATTATATAGTTAACCAAAATTAGTAAGTTACTTTTATCCTTGTTTTCTCATTTAATTATCAAACACAACTGATACACAGAAACTACATTGTATCTAATTAGAATAAAGACTCTGATATAATAAGGATTAACATGATTAATGGATTTGAAATGTATTCATATAACTTTTCGTGCATAAATGACAGTGCATCATAAACCTCTTGGTTGGTATTAATATACATGTCAATTGACTGCTTATGTTTAATTTGTAATATATTGTATTTCATGTATATGTTCCTAGTTGTACATCAAAATAAAAATATCTATCTATCTATAGTCTAGTTAAATATAAAAGGGTTTGTGTTTTAATAAAACATTTTATAGGCAATCTCCCTAATTCAACTCTTGCTCCTAAATTGGATGCATTTTCTTATTCCTAGAGTAGATTTACAAAATTTAAGATGCATATTTTCAATAGGGGTTTGGTCTGTAAAATCAAGATAATTAATTTCCTGAAGATAAGGCTCTGTTTTTGGCTTTATGAAAAGAAATATATGTATCCAAATATGTAACGTCTCAATTGTAGGTCATAATTGGTTTTACTAAAGAATCAAAAAGATTATTTGCTACTTTTATAGGTAGATTATTCAATGATTTAGTATAGGATTTTATTGCAAAAAATACATGTTTTGCCTTTTTTGTCAGTTCTAAAGTACTAAAATAAATTTCTATTACATTTTATCAACATTCCCAAAAATGAATATTTTGATATGCTCTCTATCATAGCAACTATGTTATGTCTCATCATTTTTTTTTTTTGACTGACTAAAAATCATATTTTTTTTGTTTGTATTCAAAGAGAGTTGCAATTTGTTGCAATATAATTTAATGTGTACTATTGTTTGTCTGTTTGTCTTTTTCATTTTAAGCCATGGCGTTGTCAGTTTGTTTTAGATTTATGAGATTGACTGTACCTTTGGTATCTATCGTCCCTCTTTTTTAACATTATTTAAACTGTTTTGAAGACCCTCTTTCGATTCTGATAGGATTAAAAGATCATCCGCAAGAAGGAGACATTCCACCTAACTATTTAAAAGCTTAAGGGGATTTGAACCATTTCCCTCATATTTTTTTACAATATCATTTACATAATCTTTATATTTTAAAGATGATTTGGTGTTTAAGTATTGTTGTTTTATAACTCTGTAAACATACTCCCAATTTTGCATAATTTTTAAAGTAAAGCAGTTCTCCATAGTGAATCAAAAACCTTTTTGCAGATCTATGAAGCAGGCATAAATCTTTTTTTTCCTTATGTAGATATTTATTAATCAAGGACTTCAATAAAAAGATTCTATCAGCTGTTCTGTGATTTTCTCTGAAACCAAACTGACAATCACTTAATTTTTTGTCAACAATCTTGATTAGCCTATTATTCAATATTGCATTATAAATTTTTGGTAGATTACTTATAAGAGAAATTCCTCTATCATTATAGGGTCTTACTTGTCACCTTTTTTTTTAGTAAAGGGATCAAGAAAGATAATTTCCCAAGAATCTGGATAATTAACTGTCTTTAAAATCAAATTAAAAACTTTTACAATAGAATTAATTATCACAAGTTGTGAGTGTTGGAGTATTTCATTCAAAATTATATCTGGACCTGCTAATTTGTTTATCTTAAGGTTTAAAATGACCAGTTTTACCTCAGCAAATGTGATTGGTGCATCAGTTTCCATATTCAAATCAATATTATCTTCTAGAATATTTAGTTCAAGTTCCACTTTATTTTCAAAGGATTTATCATATGAGGCTGGTGTACACTGATCCTGATCCTGAAAATGTTTTATGATTTTATTTTCATATATTAAAATTTCAGGAATATTTCTTCAATATTTGGTTTCTTTTTTTTTTTGCCTTTAAAACATTCCAGTGTTCTTTTGGATTATTTTTTAAATTGTCTGAAAGTGATTTATAAAGTGTTTGGCGAAATTAAAAGAAAAATCTGTTTAATCATTTTGTTTTAGTTTTTTTATAATTCAAAATATTTAAGTTTTAAACTTTTGACATTTAAGTTATTCTTGATTTTATTTCTTAAATATTTGTCTTTTTGTTTCATATACTGTATTATCTGACCATACTTGTTTATTTTTTTACTTTTTCTTATTATTAGATATGACTTTACATGTATTTGTAAAAGTTTTGAAAGTATTTCAGTTGCACCATCAGCGCCTAGTTTATTCCTATCAAACTGTTGCATCTCTAAATCTAAAATTTCCTTTTTAACATTTTCTGTTGAAACAACATCAATTAATTTTGAAAATGATGATTCTGTCTATTTGAATGATTTTATCAAATGCCATCTCTTTTCATCTAAACATTTCTTCATACATGTATCTGATATAATAGAACAATTCATTTATAAGTTTATTTGAACATGATCTGATAAATATGTTAAGTTTTGTCTCATTGGCACTCACACCACAACTTCCTATATCTAATTCATATGTTTCAAAGTATTTGACTCTAGGCAGAAGGCTCTCACTTGCAATAGCATAATCAACTGTACTGAACCCAGTATTACATATAAGTAAAATATCCCAGGGAATCTCCCAAAAAAACGGCCATTGCGTTAACGTAGCCTTGAGGACGAACATAATTCAAGTAAATTATTCTCCAATGTATTCAAAAGGCTATCTTGGTTTACTCTTCTGATTTCAATATCAGTTATAAAGCTCTCTGGAAGAAGGTCAATACCATCAACATTATTTATTTCATTTTCTTGGCGTTAAACTAGGCACAATATTCAAAGTCATTATACCTTGACAGGGCCAAATTATCATATGGAAATGAGAAATGATAATGCTAACACATCTGCATACGAAATATAATTGATCTTCCACTAATAGTTCTCCTTAAACCGACCTATGATATACCCCTGTCCCAGGTTAGGGAGAGGGTTGGGATCCCGCTAACTTGTTTAACGCCGCCACATTATTTATGTATGTGCCTTTCCCCAGTCAGGAGCCTGAAAATACAGGGGTTGTCGTTTGTTTATGTGTTACATATTTGTTTTTCGTTCATTTTTTTTACATAAATAAGGCCGTTAGTTTTCTCGGTTGAATTTTTTTACATTGTCTTATCGGGGCCTTTTATAGCTGACTATGCGGTATGGGCTTTGCTCATTGTTGAAGGCCGTACGGTGACTTATAGTTGTTAATGTCTGTGTAATTTTGGTCTTTTGTGGATAGTTGTCTCATTGGCAATCATACCACATCTTCTTTTTTATACTATCTCAAACTTAAACAAGAAAACCATGCAAAAATTTAGAGTCAATACACCACGACGACTGAAGGGGTAGTACCAAAATATCTTCATGGAAATGAGATGTGCTAATGCTAATACATCTGCATACAAAATATAATTGATCTTTCACTAAGGTTCATCTTTAATTAAGAATATATAACATGACTAAGGTGATAGGGCAAAATCATCTCCATGGAAATGAGATGTACCGATGCTTATGATAAATTTGTATTTAAAATATAGACCTAACACTATGGGTTCCATGAACTTATCACAGACTAATACATGATTGTCGCCGCTGCCACCGACGCCGGAAATAGCACGCATAAGAATTGCTTTTTCGACTTCGTTCATGCGAGACAAAAAAGTTCAAAAGACAAACAATGGTATATTAAACACAGCATAGAAAACAAAAGGTAATTTGATGAATAAAGCCTTTCTTAATTGACATAAGCAGTCCTAGAGTTCGGGTGGGAATGCACTGTTGTGCTTCAGACAGATTCATTTGATAAGCAAACTATCAGATATCATAAAAGTCTTTGTAAATAGTACTTTTGTACAGTACTGTAGAAATACCGTGACGTAAAAGGAAAGGGAAAAGGAAAATCACAAAAATACTGAACTCCGAGGAAAATTCGAAACGGAAAGTCCCTAATCAAATAGCAAAATCAATTGATAAAACACATCAAACGAATGGACAACACACCTGTCATATTCGTGACGTTTTCAAATGTAGAAAATCGTGAATTGAACCTGGTTTTATAGCGCTAAACCTCTCACGTCTACGACAATCGCATCAAATTCCATTATATTGCAACTATGCGTGAACAAACTATCACAACTAGGGGTACAACAACAACACGAACACCTTTAAAATATTGGGGTGATTCAGGTGGTATGGAAGGGTTAGCAGATCCTGCTCCACTGTCAGAGACATATCTTTTTTAACCTTGTGGTTTGATGTAAATTGAAATGATTTATGTTTCTTTTGTGAGATATTAACTTTACCCATAGTGTATTCAGGACTAAACAAAATATTCTATTATTAATTATAAAAATACACATTTTTGTGATCAACCTATGATGATGTTTATCAACAAAATACTTCTGAAATAAATCAAAACAGGGATGGGTCCTCTAAACATGAACAAAACCGAAAACGAATCCAACAAGGCAAAAGACAACACATATAACAATGCCGAAAGCAACACTCGCGAACTTTATAGCAACATTTTTCCTTTGCAATATCTCTTTGATACACTTCATTAATGTTGAATGGAAAAATATATGGCCATGGTAATTCATCTTCATTATTGTCTTCAATGTTATAAGAGTAGTTAATGTGTTGCATGCTTATGTACATCATTTCGTCTATATTATTGTCAGAAGGATTATCTTTCAAATACATATTTGTTGATGGAGTAATCATCGCCAAACGTGATGGAGGTTCAGATGAAAGGCTTGTCGTATTGTCTTGAATTTGTCTTGAGCATAATAAACGCATCTCTTTTGCCATGACTTCAATCGGCCGTACGAAATCGGAAAACACTTCCAAGGTTGAAACGCCTGAAAGGTGTGTTATTATTTTCTCCATAATCATATTTAATCTTGTTCTATACATTTCCTTTTTTTTCCTTTCACTTAGAAATTCTACTCTGCCTAAGGTTGTATTAATAAAGTTGTGACTCTCGGATACACACGCTTTGAGTCGGGTGATAACTTTGGAGTCATCAAGACAAGTTGTGTGTTCAATCTGAATTTTGACTAACTTTTCATTATTGATTTTGAGTTCGATTTTAGTCTCTTCCAGGTTGACCTTTCTATCCCTTAAATCTTGCCGTTGTTGTTTAAGAACATATTTCTTTAATTGTAAAGCATTTCTAGCGTCGTCTAAGTTATTATCGGTTATTTTAGTTGCAATTAGACCCGCCCCCGAAGCAGAAAAAAACAGTCCTGCGGCAACTGGTGCGACAACGGGTGTGGCAAGTCCTGCAGAAATTGTTATGGCTGTAGCACAAGCCATACCACCGACCATGGTAACAGCAGCTGAACCGAACTTAGCAACTGTTGCAATGGTTTCTGCTTTATCTTCTTTTTTTTTAAGAATTTGAACAGTTTGTTTGGCAGATTGGACTTCATTTATTTCCCTCTGTATCTCGTCTTCTTTTATTAAAATCAATCGAGACAATGATATTATTTTGATGTTTATATTGTCTATATCCGTCTCAATCTCCTGCCTTTTCGAAACAAGACGACAAATTTCGTCTTTTATTTCCCTTTCGCCATTGTTTATATCTATTTCAGCAAGTCTAATTTGTTTACATGCATTTTCTGATAATTTTTGAAGCTCGTTTTCATTGAAATGATATTCATGTAAACAGACAGCAAAGTC
This sequence comes from Mytilus galloprovincialis, assembly GCF_965363235.1. Lineage (NCBI taxonomy): Eukaryota > Metazoa > Mollusca > Bivalvia > Mytilida > Mytilidae > Mytilus > Mytilus galloprovincialis. The sequence continues at coordinate 96,568,273 of NC_134840.1, forward strand.
ATATAAACTTTTGACACCTCCAGCAAATTTTGTCCATATACACTGCATTCTGTTGTAAGCATTGTTGTTGATATGCTCATTGTATGAAGTCGCCGGCGACGCTTGTATATCAGCGTTGTTGCACATCTTCTCCTTTGAACCATTCATGTTAATAATGAATGGGTGTCTTACTCATTTCTGTTGGATATAAACATATTTACAACCTTGATATTTCGGATAAAACACTTATTATCAACCAAGCTACAAAAACAAATTGCACGAAAAGATGCATATATGAGGAAAAAGTCATTTAAGGGTAGTTCAGGGGTATACCGCCATCTTGTATTGTCTTGTGTGAATATCCTGCCTTTAAAAGGCACACCTCTTGTTCCAGAGTAGAATAAATTAGCGTCTTGAATAGTACAGTAAATAATCGTTCTTGTTCTTTGCCCAATCTGCAAATTTGGAGACAGATGTGCAATTTATTGGTTACACTGTTTATCTATATAAAGACAACTTAGTTATGTATTGCATTATCGAGAATGTTTTAACAAATACCCAATATTTGTACTTTTAGAATGATTTTTTCAAATAAGCCATTTAAGGGGAGACAACCTATTTTAGTACATAATGTATAATAGACATATAGGGAAATTCTTATTTTTAACTTGTAGCAAGAAAACTATTTCGTTTACACCATTTTTTATTTTCATTTCTGAAAAAAATATTAGAAAACCTATCTTCTGATATTTTATTTCAAAATTCTGTCTTTTAGATTTCTTTATATGCACAAAAACATATTTTTTTTTAATGAACAATCTAAGCAAATTTTGGCAATTTTGAACGACTCGTACCTTGAAAAATAGCGCGGTGACCCATACTTTTTATCATTTTTTCTTTCATTTTGGCAAAGTATAAGAAAGTTCTGTCATTTATTTTCTTTACCTCTGAACTACATTAAAAGATGGATTTTGAATATTGTATACTAATGAGAGTTAAAACTGATCCCTAAAAAAGGGTCAGACTTTAATTTTCCAACGAAATAATTTAAAATATTTTCAAGCCTTTGACTTTAGTCGAAAAAGCGAGACTAAGCAATCCTTCATTCCGTCGGCGTCGGTGTCGTCCAAAATATTCACTCTGTGGTTAAAGTTTTTGAAATTGTAATAACTTTCTTAGACTGTACTGGATTTTTTCCAAACGTGGACAGAAGCTTGATTATGATCATAAGATAGTATCCAGAAGTAAATGTTTTAAAAATGAAATTCCATTTTGTTCTGTATTTTACTTATAAATGGACTAAGTTTTCTGCCAGAACGACACATTCACTCTGTGGTTGAATTTAAAAAAAATTCTAATGACTTCCTTTTACTATTTTTAATTTGTACCAAACTTAGACAGAAGCTTGTTTATGATCAAATGTTAGTATCTAGAAGGAAATTTTTTATACCTGTGTATCTGTATTTTTTCTTATAAATGGACTTAGTTTTTCTTCCAGTTAACATTACATACAGTCTGCAGTTAAAGTTTTCAAAACATTTAAAACGTTCATAAACTATTCTGCATTTTTACCAAAAATGGAAAGAAGCTTCTTACAATTAAAAGATAGTATCAAGAGGAAAATTTTCATTGACATTTTTCCTGATTTTTGTTGAGCCTTCAGAGTAGGCGAGACACTGAGTTGCGCTGAACCGTTACGATTTTTTTGTCCTACATTTGATGTGAAATTATAAAAAGTATTGGTTATACACACAACCAGCAAAACTCTAACGATCTAACGATAATGCAATATATCAGGCTCTGATCGTCAAGAGTCTATAAAAGTGTTGAGTGAATTTAACAGAAAATATCAAAGATCTGACATTAATAACTAATCTGCAAAACACATTTTGATATGGAGTACGACAACTGCCGACCACGTTCCTTACTTAGAACATGTGCATGGAAATTTTACCGATTTTATTTTTTTATCTCATTCATTTTCTCTTAACTCTTGTACATCATGTACAAAGATTAACAAAACGTCAAAATAAGACCATATAATTAAAAAAAAAGACTTCAACGTTTAACAGTTTTACGTACACATACACATTTATAGATCTTTTGCATATCCTCTTAACTAACAGTTCTCATAAAGTATAAATGCCATGTTTATCATATTTCGATATAAAGATTCAGTTCAATGATATTTAAAAGCAAACAAGATTTACTTAATTTGTTATCGACTGCCCGACTCCTTTTCTCTTTGAAGTAAGAAATACTTCCTTAATTTCGTAACTAGTCAATTAGTTCAAAATATAGTCTTTGTGTGCAAAAAAAGACTGAAGAAAAACTAACAGCAGCAAACAAATGAAAATCAAAACCGAGAAATTTTCGAAAAACTAAGGATTTTCTTATCCCAGGCATTGATTACCTTAGGCGTATTTTGCACAACTTTTAGAAATTTTAGATCCTCAATGCTCTTCAACTTTGTACCTGTTTTGGCATTATAGATATTTTGATATGAAGGTCACTGATGAGTTTTATGTAGACGAAACGCGCGTCTGGCTTACTAAATTATAATCCTGGTACCTTTGATAACCGACTATTTGTAAAGAACCACTTCATAGAAAACTAAATACTCAGCAATACGTACCAATCTAAGAATATTGCAAATAACGCTTTCCTATATTTTTGTTGATTATCCAGATTGCTTTAACAAATTTCAAAGATCAAGATGTTAAAATACACTTGAGAAAGACCATTTTATTTTCTTTGGAGGCATGATTTTGAAAATGAATAATATCATAGCCTAGGAAGAACTGAAAGTAATTAACCTTGCATAAGACAGGACTAAAATGAATATGCTGCAATACAAAATGGAAATCCGAAAAAGCTTTCTTTTACCTAGAACAATAAACAGTCATCACAAAAACACCTTTATAGCAATATGAATCAAAGAGACCTATCAATCTAAGGTCAAATTTGCCTCAGAAAGTAAGAACCTTAATTTTATAGATAATTTCTAAATTTTCAACGAAGATGTAACATAAATCATGTCAATATCGACGCACTGCCTATAGAGCTGACGGTACTCTCGAACACTAACTGTCAATTAATAGAGTTGGTCACATTCAAAACATTGCCGTGCGAAATTTCTAATTCAGCAGCAATAATGTGTTAGGACACCAAAAATGCTGTTATTGTGGGTGCTCGGGAAAACCAAAGTTCTTGATGAGAACCATTCGGTTTTGTCGGAAACAGAAAAATCGTATAGATATCTACAGAACAAAGCTTGGGCCACAAAAGTACCTAGTATTGTTTAAACAGGGGTATTGTTACCTGCTATTTCATGGCAGCGTGAATACCACCTTTCTAATGAAAAGAAATTTCGAGCACTCTAAGTCTGAATGTGATGTAGGTTGATACACTGAAATTCATTTTAGTCCTGTCTTATGCAAGGTTAATTACTTTCAGTTCTTCCTAGGCTATGAACCACAATGTGTACCTTGCAACTGCAAGTATACTATTAAACATGTGTTAATTATTTGTATTGACTTTGCTGATATTCGTAAGAAGCATTTCAATGTCAATAATATGTATGATTTATTTAATAATGTTCCATTTACAAATATTGTTGCATTTTTAAAAGAAATTGGAATTTATTATAGAATATAAAAATGTTGTTATATTTAAGTCGTTTTTAATTTTTATTACGTTATTTTACTCATATTGATTTTTATTTGTAAATAATCAATTTGCTTTAGTCTAGAATTTTAGTATATTGAAGGAATTTTTGTCTTATTTTAAAAATATGCTTTAATTTGTAAAAATATTCGAATTAGCTCTCGCCGCGATATAGCCTTTTGTGCTAATGCGGCGTAAAGCAATCAACAATCAATCAATCAATCTGAAATGCAGTCAACTTTAGCGTTTGATAGTTCATTGATAACATTCTGGCGTATCACAAACAAACAAGTTTTAACGTCTCATTTCATTGGCCGAAAGATTCAAATACAACAACATTTGTAGTTTGCACGTGAATTGACACGGGTGACTGACTATGGAATGTATGTATAGTTTACAAATCTTTGGTCAAAAGAATTAAATAAATGTTTTGTGAATTTCAAGTTGTTGTGTCGAAATATTATACTACAGCAACATAATTATCGTGTACATAATGTACCGCAATATGAAACATATAAGGATAAAATAAAATACATGACGTGCAGCTTTTATACATGATTAAGTAACCACTTTTAATTGCTTTCAATATCGTAGTTGCTTATAATAAGGATCTCATAATGCTGATCCATTACACTAATTACAAATAGTTATGATGGATTGCATATTCCTCTTTAAGTGTTTAATGCTATAAAACAAAGATACAGAAAGTATTTGTAACGACGTTTGGTCATTAAGAATTTACGTATCATAAACGGAGCAAATTATCCCCGAAATATAGAAAAGAAAAAAAAACACTAATCGTATCATTTGTGCACGTGAATGAAGACGTACTATACAATACACTGGTCACCACGAAATTCAAATGAATTCCGGGAAGGCTTTTTGGTGTAAAAAGGATTGTTACATCGGCAAAGATTTTTTCTTTTGTATGTTATTAAAAATAAATTATCGTAGTTTATAAGGAACAATATAAAATGTACTGTTTTCGATTTCAATTGGCTAAAACACTCTCCATTAATTTAATACCGTAAGAAAGTTATATGCATAACATTGTTGAACTATCTGCCAAAGTGACGTGAAGTATGCATGCGTATATAAAATGAAATACAAAATCATACATGTAAGATAAACTGATAAACGAAATATTAAGAAATTATTAATAAGAATGACTGAATGGTTGGTTACATGTTCTGAATTAACTTAGAATTTCGTTTTTTTTTCTCAAAATGAAGTAAACTGAATTACAAAAAAAAAATCACACTATTCTTAGTCGAATACCTAAAACTTGCGAAAGATATAAAAAGGCTGGATGAGCAACTTGGCAAAAAGACCGAATCCAATAACGATTTATGTAAAAAAAAAAAACCCGGACAAACTGATAAAAACTAAAAATACAAAATAGACTAAAAATAAAAAGACAGGACAGAGAAATAAAATACAACTTAGAAAAAAGAACTAACTGTTTCATCAAAGTCCACCCTCCCATCAAAATAAAATGGTAGATTATGAATCCAGAAACAACTGAAAGGAGACAGTTGAATTAAATATTTTGATGTGAAACCTTAAGATTTTAAAGATTAAAATTTTACTAATGCACAAAATTATAAATTCAGTGAATTTTACATGCACATATACATGTATCATTGTAAAGCTAGAATTGCTATGGAATAATCAAGAACACAATAATATACGTGAATACGACGAGGGAGGTTATAATTAGTGGCGGATCCAGAACTTTTCCTAAAGGGGGGGGGGGGCGCTGACTGACCTAAAGGGGGGGCGCTCCAGTCATGCTTCAGTGATTCCCTATATAATCAACCAAATTTTTCCTACGAAAGGGGGGGGCCGCCCCCCCCAGGCCCCCTGGATCCGCCTATGATAACAACCTTGGCTACGTGAATACTGATCAGTCCATTCAATTTATAGTACGCGTGTTCTATTTTCGAAGGTGTATGGGCGAAGGTTTGAATCGGATAATGAAAACGATCGTTCCTTTACGAGTTAATCTAATAAAGGTTGTTTGACTGATTACGTCGCACTACCTTTTGCTAAGCTTGACCGCATATAAGTACAATGTAAAGGACAAATAAAGGACACTATAACTCGTAATTAAGATGATAAATAACGTTAGTACCTGGAATCTTTACTTCAAGACCATCATATATTATTTGAGAAGTTGAAACGGAATAAACTATCAATTTGGCCGAATAAAACTTCAGAAAAGCTTCAAAATGTTCCATCTTTTATTTACAAAGCTATATATTCTTTAGCATTGAAGCGCTGTAAATCGGAGGGTAAAGTATAGAACAACTAAATTAAGCCGCCTTCCTCATGACGAGATACACAAGTCGAGGTCATTCGGTTTTAGCGCTGAACGATGGCATGCTATATAATATTATATACATGAATAGTCGCTTCTTAAATAATAAATGCTAATTAAACAATTAAAATTAATAAAACCAAAGAAAATAACACGTTAAAATGTGCAAAATAACGAAAACCAAAAATTTGAAAGCTAATGCTGTAAGAATACACATAAAAGGTAGGTGCTATCTGTAATAGTGAAAACAATGATAAGTTAATATCGATATAAAAAGACCTCCGAACAAAAAGGGATGTTGAGATCCCCGTGCCCGATCTTCACGATCTTCACGGTAGACGAATGCCATGATCAATAACGGCCACTAAAAGTAAATGAAATATGGATTTTTTTGGGTAAATAAATTCCTATTGCAGCTAGCATTTCCCCGATTTGATACAAGTTAGTATTTTCACTTTAACACCATTTGATTATTGACCGGAAATATTGAAGAAACTAAAAGCACTTTGAATCAAAGCTTTTCTAAATTTGTAAATTATGGTATTTCACTAGTTTTATTTTTCTTCTCCTGATCCAATTTTGACAACCCTGATTTTACGAAGGGGTATTTAATAAGTCATGCCCGATTAACTTTTAGTACTTAGAGACCCACACCTGGTTAATAAGTTCTAGGTACAATAAGTAACAAAAATTAATCCTTTATAAAATGAGATCGTCCCAGGTATCTTGGATAATTGTTTTGCGTTGAATAACAACGAAAAATGCACGAACGGGGGTTGTAAGAGCATAAAAAGAATATATATATATAAGTAAAAACAGTTGCTTTCATAAGTATGAAACATATTAATTTTTTTCCTTCAATAAAATTGAATATTTAATATCGAATGTTATTGTAATTCAGACCAATAGTCAAAAGTTTGATTGTGTCAGTTTTTATTGACTACCCATTTTTTTATTTACCTTGGAGTTTTGTATTTTTGTACCGATTCTTCAAGTAAGAATCAGAATAATATTATTACTTACCTAATCTAACAGTTCAATCTAAGTCAAACTACATTATCTTAATGCAACAGTTTTCCCCCTCGTGAAAACACATTAGAATTTTACAAAATCGTCTGGGCCCAGTTGTTCAAAAGTGTCGTTAAGCTAACGCAGTCGTTAAAGTATCGTTAAATTTAACAACTTCGTTAACTGTTGTTCAAAAAATTTAACGACAAAAATAATGATAACGAATCGTTAACTTTAACAACTTCTGGGAGGTCGATTAAATATTTAAGTTATTGTTAAATATGGCCGCTTTCATGCAAGTACCTGTTCCACCTCACAGAAAAGAAAGGCATTTTCGCCTCAAAGATGACCTTTCTTTGAATTTGTCAAATGAGGAGTTACGAGAACGGTATCGATTTGGTAGAGAGGGAATTAATTTTATTTCCAACCTAGTCAGTGATGATATAACAAGAAAAACAAAGAGAAACCATGCTCTCACTGTACCACAGATGGTCATGGTAACCCTATGATTTCTAGCTACAGGTATTTTTTTGCAAGTAGTTGGAGACACAATAGGTAAGATTTCATTTATATATTTATCATATATCATTTCAAATTAAGTAAACATTAGTAAAATGGTGTAAATCAACTGCTATAACAATCTTTGACTGATGTTTGAATGGTAATTTCAATTTGCTATTTTTCGAAAAAATATGTAAACAAATGCCGGTAAATACACATTTTATTTTTGTATTAAAAACCATCTCCAAATTTTTTGGTCTGTTTACAGGTTTGCACAAGGGCACTGTCTCCCGTATTGTCTCTGATGTTTTGACCTCACTATGTAACAAACGGGATGACTTCATCAAGTGGCCGAGGAATGTGGACGAAACAAGAGGAGACTTTTACCGTCTAAGTGGTTTCCCGAATGTGCTAGGGGCAATATATGGGACACACGTCCGTATCCAGGCCCCATCAGAAGATGAAGCATCATTTGTTAACAGGAAAGGGGTGCACTCTGTAAATGTGCAGGCTGTTTGTGATGCCAGAGGTAAAACATTTCTCATCTGTAATATGACATTGACCTTCGTAAAATAATAAACTGGTATCAACTTTTCAGTATGACTGGGACCCCCATAGTCTGTTTCTCACAAAAGAAAATTTTACTTTCACTTTCACTCAGTTCATCTAGGAAAATGATTAGGGTTTTATATGGTTTACCTACTAAAGATAACTTAAAATATTAGTAAGTCAAATATTAAAAGAAGATATTAGTTCTTTTTTTTCTTTAATGAGAAAAAGATTCTGTTAAGGGGCCAGCCATTTCCAAAAAGGTGGTTCCCAACATATAATAAAGCCTAAAAGGGGAGCTCCAAACCATATGTCCCCATTCAAATACACTGATAATCTTAAACAGGGAGGTTTCCTCACCCTGTATCCACCACTGCTGTTTCAGATAAATTTATTAAATTCCCCCCTTTCAATCCAAAAGAAAAAAAGGTTAATCTAGGGTACCCTAGCTACTGTACAATTTATAATTTGATGTTGCTCTGATGTGGATCAGCACATTTATGTATTATGCAAGATGCATTACAACTATAGAAATCATGTTTCATAGTTTGAAACAATATCGTTGAGTCATAATTTGTGAGTCTATACATAGAAAAAAGAAGATGTGGTAAGATTTCCAATGACATGAATGAGACAATTCTTCTCAAGAGACCAAATGACACAGAAGTTAACAATTATAGGTCATTATACTGCCTTCAACAATGAACAAAGCCCCTACAGCCTATCAACTATAAAAGACCCCGGATTGACAAGGTAAATCAATTCATATTAGAAAACTAATGGCCTAATTTATGCATTGTACAATAAATCTGTTTATGCTATTAAAACATTTGATTATATATAATATTTTATATTTTGCAGGTAAATTCACAAACATCAATGCAAACTGGCCAGGTAGCAGTCATGATTCCCACATATTCGGGACTTCACAGGTATGTATTTTATTACAATGTTCATGATGTTTATCATCTTTTATTAGTCATATTCCCTTTCAAGCACTCAAATCAATAATTCTATATATATATATATATATAAAGAAGCAATAAATTACTTTTAAGGGGTGGCTATGTTTAGAAATATTGATGTACGAAAACTGAAAAAGGAATATTGAAAAATAGTAATTGCTAAACATGAATTTAGGTTTTCTAGTGTAACGCCTCTGTAAAACAATTTAATTATATAAATGGTAGTTTTAACAAAATACTTGTTGTAAAAAAAAATATAAACCTTTATTTATAGGTGTGTACCTACATGGAAGAAAATGGTGGATGGGCAAATGGTGTATTGCTTGGGGATAGTGGTTATCCTTGTCGACCATTTCTGATGACCCCATACCAGAATCCTGTACTAGATCATCAAAAAGAGTACAACAAATGCCACTGTTCAACCAGAAGTGTGATAGAGAGAACATTTGGGAGGCTGAAGAGACGGTTCCATATATTACACTCAGAGGTAAAGTTTAAATATTTGTTTATGTAAATGAGCAGTGATGAAAAAAATCTTTTCATTGGTTGAGGCAAAGGGATATATTTGGTCAATTAATGTTGGTGTATTCAGTAGAAGCAAATTAATTTCTCATTGTTGAAGGCCATACAGTGACCTATATTTGTTAATATCTGTGTCATTTTGGTCTCTTGTGGTGAGTTGTCTTATTGGCAATCATACCACATCTTCTTTATTATATTTGCATACATATGTTTTACCAAAAGGTTTAATACTCCAAAAGAAAGTTACATAAGGTTTGTTTTGAGGTGTTTTGGTCCAAACTGTTTATGACTTAGGGGCCAAATCATGCAAATAGAGGTCAAAACAACCTTTTTTACTAGTTTTCCAGACAATTACTTGTTTATTTATATTGTATGCATCTCTCTGAAATTGTACCACAAGGTTCCATATCACAAATGGAAGTTTGATTAAAGGGGGAAAATGTATATAGTATATATAGTTGGAAAACTAAATAATCCAGCAATTGATGTATAAAAAACTTACCACAATCAAGAGATGAATGGTATTTAAAGTGCTACTAACACAATACTTGGACAACATTAATTTGAAACAATTAACTAATATATAAAAGTACAACATCTTTTGAAATGCTTACCACAATGTGATGCATGGTAAACCACTAAAGACACATTTTATGTAGTTTTATTTATAGCTTACTATAGGCTCCAATGTTGAATATCATACTGTAAACTTTTATATTTCATTACTTTCACAACAGAAAAGGGTCTCATTGCCACTCATACCTGTGATATCACAGCTTCCTGTTTTTATACATACATACATGCAATGCCAACTTTTGAAATATTATAAAATACTACTTTAGCAAAATGCTGATAAGAAGACAATTATTAAGTTTAATAAATTAAATTATGAATTTTTTTTAAATTTCAGATAAGGATGAAACCGGGCAAGGCATGCAAAATAATAATTGCTTGTGCTATACTCCAAAATATATGCATTTTGTTGAATGAACCAGACATTGAAGATGATGGAGTAATTGTAGGCAATGATGGTGATCTTGGGGAACATTTCAATGGTCATCAAGATGGAAGAGCTGTTAGGGACCATATTTCCAAAACATTTTTTAATCATTGAAAATCAAAAATAAATCATGACAACATCTTTTAATACTATTTTATCAATAACAATGGAATAAGAGAACAAGAATCATCAACACAGAAAAATAAATAAATAAAAATTATGACTAAGCTTCTGTATTTAAAACTGCATCTAAAATCATGTTTTCACTGTCAATACTTTTCTTCTGGATCATCATGTTGTAAAATTGCATTTGTCTTTGGAAATGTTCCATTTGCATTTCATTTCTTTTGAGGTCACTTTCTAAAAAAAGACACTGCAGCTCATACACATCACCTGCAGTCCTCTTTGTTTTTTCTTCTGCAAACTTTCACTGAAATATAGAAATTTTACTTCTTGGTATTTTTATTTTAAAATCTAACTTAATATTTAGTAGAGGTGTTAATATTATATCAGTGCCAATGAGACAATTATTCCAAGAGCCAAAATGACACAGATTTTGTTATAATAATATAACTATTCCCAGCCTTTAACAATGAGGAAACCCAATACTGTTTAGCTGTTATAAAATAACTGACATGACAAGACAAATGTGGAACAATAAAAAAAAATGAATAATGACACATAAGCTAAAAACAAAAATTTAAACAGACAGCAACCCAAGTCATATACTGTTTTACAGTCTCCCTAATTGGGACAGGGACTAACAAAATCTGAAAATAGTGAATGTGCTTGTGAGAACTCAATTGTTCCTTTCCAATCATGGTCACTCAGTGGCGGATCCAGTACTTCATAGGGGGGGGGGGTGTCATCCAGTCATGCTTCAGTGATTCCCTACAAAATAATTTATCTTAAAACAAACTTGGAATCTGTAGGCAAAAGTTATTCTCATCAGACTCCCGTAACAACTTGTGTAAATACATCATAGACAGTGCTGTATTTTAACATATGAAACGCATACCTGGGTTTTGGTGGTTGCTGAGTGCAAGTCTGTTTTTGTGCAGGTACAATTCAGGTAGGCTGGCATGAACAGTAGCACTAGAAAGTGCTAACTCCTCATTTCTCTGGTGAACCTGCTCCAGTCTCCTTATCCAGATACTCTCCACAGAAGATGGTAAATCTACAAGTTGACAATTGTTTTACATAAAGATTTTGATTAAACTTGAAACATACTGTTACATAAAAATAAAATAAATAGAAGATTTTTTTACACATGCAACGTCATAATATATTATTGTCAACTTATTTCTATCAAAACTTATGCTTTATCATTGCAACTTTATATAAAATGCAAAATAAAGAAAATTACTAAACCATTAATGAAATTATTTAAGTAATAAATACCATCAACAGTCTGGCATGTTGGAAAACCATTCTGAGCTGGAACTGGTGAGATGGGTTCAACTGTAAACATTTGGTCAGATGTTATGCTGTCTGAAAATAATGTAAAAGACTTGTTTTATTTAAAGAAGTGAATTGATACTTTATACTCTTCATAATAGAACAAATTATACAATTATTACAATTGTTTCTTTCTTCCCAAATTTTCATATCAATATATCAAACATTTATTTGACAGTACAGTTTACAAATCTGGAATACTTGTAAAATAACATAGTGACTGAAATTTGCTAAACAATCCTTGCTTTCTATAAACCTTCATTATGAACTGATCAGACATAATTTGGCATGTTTGCTGTACAATTATGAAAACCATTCATATGGATCTGTTTATAAGTTACTATTTCAAGGCTTCATATATTAAATCAGTTCAGTTGACAAATTGATTGCACTTCTTAAATTTGTAGAAACTTGAAATTGCATGCATAATAATAAGGTTTCATAGGCATTCAGACCAAATCTACTTAATATCTATGAAATACAATTTCTGAAGTAATTTATAGTCATATGAATAAATTATGTAATTTATATATACACACCTTGTGAGTGTCTGCTGTTACAGGTGTCTTGGTGAGAAATCCCTGAAAAAAAAATCATAACTTTTAAGATGATAAGGCACAAAGAAAGATAACTCAATTATGTTTTCATACTGCATGCTATTTTGAAAAGGACTATAGACATGTCACAATATCCGTGGAAAATTGATCATTGCAAGTGCCTTGAAGAGGGTATTAACAAATTAATATTATTCTATAATTATTATACCTGGAGGTAAATTAGTTTTGTATGAATTTTTACCACACTTTATCTTAATGTTTTTCAATGTGGCAAATGTTGACATAAGGGGCATTGCAAATTTGACCGCCATAATAAAGCAATGGCTAACAAACTTCAGCATTTAGTAAATACCATCTAATCCATCTTTAACCACAATTTGATTTGTAGATGGTGGTTCTTTCAACAATATCACATAAAAGAATTATATAAATAAAAGGTAACATGAATGTCATACTAAGTAATCGCAAAACACAGGAATCTATTTTTAGAACATTGGCGACGTCTGCAGGGAATTTCTTTAAAAGGGATATCCTTCTGTCATTGCAGACGACAGCTTTGGTTTTGGGTTTTTGTTTTGTAACTTTAATAAAGAAAACAATAAAAACAGACAAATTTAGTCAAAACTAAGGAATGAAAATTACGTAATATTTAATTATAGTATTTATCAAATACCAACCTACAGAGGTCTCCATGCCACCGTCTATTCCCTTGAATGAGGATGTATCCTTCATGGCATTGATGATGTTTTCCTCAGCCATACTTATGGGTTTGGGAGCTGGTCCTCCCCCTGTTTTATTTCTCTCCTTTCTCTCGTACGTAAACTTTTCCTTGGCATCTCGGGTTAGATTCCTGAATTTGGTTTTAACAGTTGAAAGTTTCCTGTAACTAACCCCCAGAGCATTCACCTCGTCTGTTATTTCGGCCAACATCTTGTTCTTTGCATCTGCAGTTATGTCAGGACCAAACTTTCCTCTCAATAAGCCTAGCTCCTCCACCACTCTTCTACTGATTAAATTAACTTCCATACTTGTGAAGTTAGTTCCTCTAATTCTTAGTAGTTTCTTGTTGGGGGTTTGTTCTTCAGCCATTGTTAAACAGGAAGTGGAGAAATTTTGGGGAATTATGGGAAAATGTTAAATTAATCAGTTGTTAAATTTTTAACAAGTTGTTAGTTAACGCAGTCTTTAAATATTTTTGAACAACATAATTTAACACAGAAATTAACTAACAACAATGTCAAAATTTAACGAGTCGTTAGGTTTAACTAGTTGTTAGCTTAACGACACTTTTGAACAACTGGGCCCAGATGTCACTAACTGCTAGGAGGAGTCAATTGATGGTTTGAATGTTTTGGAAAACTTTGTATTTAAGCTTATTGTTTAACTTTTCAATGAATAGATGGGAGGGAGATACATCCCTGAATCTAAAATTATGTTTTTACCCGTTGATGAGATTTTCTTCATACGAATAGAAGGACGGCAAGTATAAATTACAGCAATTGTAAGACCAGAGTAATCAAAGCAAGAACTCATTAAAAAGATGAAAATAATTTGAATGGTTACGAGATTGGAGTTTAAATACCTAATAAAAGAAACAAAAAAGTTCAGATATATATATATATATATATATATCACAGGTTTGAACGTAGTTTTTAATGTAGACTTTTTCGTTTGGGCTTGTATCATATTTTCCCTCTGGTTTATATGATCTGTTCATCCTATTTGACTCTTTAAAGTTCGGGAGTCTATCCTTAATTGAGGTGAAATATATGGACTTCCAAACACCGTTTCGATCCCTTACATCACTGAAGAGACACAAATTGTCGAAATCGGGATCTGGCGTACAAAGTTTTGCATCTCATGTTTGTGGTATAACATCTTTGCCGAAATTTATTGTTTTCTGTTTAGTATTAAATTAAAATTAAGATCCATTTTGTAAAATCAATGATATATTTGCCAATCGCTAATGGCAGTCAGCAGGGTTAAAGAACATCAGTTGTTTGAACTGTTAGTCAACTGTGTTGTGTTAAAATAACTTTCTTCACCTTTTTGGTCTTTTATATATATATTATTGGGGGTTATTTTCAAAGTCGACATATTGTGCTTCATATATGTAAATATGTATATATAAACAAGTCTAAATTGATTACAACCTATAATTGCTTTGGATAAAAACCGCAGTTTTTATACGTGTGCATGTAACAAATTTCGTTGTAGAAGGGTCTAAAAACAGTACAAACAACATTTTTCAAAAGACCAAAAAAATGAAAAACATATATTTTAACAAAACGCATTTGACTAGCAGGTCAAACAACTAATGTTCGAAAACCCTGCTGACTGCCATAGGCGATTGCTAAACAACTTTATCACAAATTGTAAAAAAATGGATCTCTATATAAACTTTATATCAAGTAGAAAACAATAAACGCGCGGCAAAGATGGTAAACCACAACATGAGGTGCTAAATTGTTTACACCATATCCAGATTTCGACAATTAATGTTTCTTCAGTAATGTTAGGGATCGAAAAGTATTTAGAAGGCCAGTTTACCACAATTTAGGATAGACTCTTGAATTGTAAAGAGTCGAAATAGGATGAACGGATTAAATAACCTTGAGGGAATATATAATACAAGCCCAAACGATATAAATATAAACAAGTCTAAATTAAAAACAACGTTCTAACCTATGATGGCGTTGGATAAACACCGCAAATTTTATACGTGTGCCTGTAAAAAATTTCGTTGTAGAAGGGTCTAAATACAGCACAAACAACATTTTCCAAAAGACCAAAACAGTGAAAAAATATATTGTAACAAAATGCATTTGACTAGCAGTTCGGTCGAACAACTGATGTTCTTAAACCCTGCTGACTGCCATTGGCGATTGCCAAAACAATAGATCACAAGGTGTAACAAAATGTATATATTTCTTGGGGTTATTTTCAAAGTCGACATATTGTGCCTCGTGAGGAAGTTCGATAATGACCATGTAAAATTATTCATCCTTAATTCTTTCCTGTTTATTATTAACAAAGAATATCATATGATTAGATAAGTCATACACGTGTTTAATTTATAGAAACACTTCTTTTATCACACCTTGATACTCTATGGAATTTACAACAAAAATAACTTTTCAACATTCATCGTATAAATTAACCTGACCATACACGTATGGTCCGACTATATGAGTATATATGTATTAGGTCATAATCATACGCGAATGGTTAAAAAAACTCATGAGGTTGTAAAAACATTATATTATGTAACTTAGTCAAATAAGTGATCTGAAAACAGAAATTCATCGTTAACCAATTAACTGGCTTTATTGCAATGGTTAATATATGATATGATGTTCGTCCCTTCTACCTTCAGACTAAAATATAATTTTGAGAAGATGATTTGTTAAATTAACTAACACAAAAGCATTCTGCATAAAATCTAATGAGTGTTACTATGAATAAATTCAAAAAGAAGGAACTAAAAAAAACTGACACAATCAAACGTTACACTATACCAACCTACGGAACGAATTGAAAACAACTTCAAAATCCAGACTTGGTCCTTGGAGAGTTACGTTTGATATATGTAAATATCAACTAAACCGACCGTATATGTACTTGATATCAATATGTCATTGGGTAATGAGTTTTTACGTACTAGTATATATAAATAGAGATATTCGGGAAACTAAGCTACATCTAAACGGAAACAACAGACGGTTTTATATCTTATTGTTAAACTCGTAATTGTTTCGAGTCTTGACAAATTCAACAGGTCAAAACTGTTTTATATAAATCAGGCCGTTGTGTTTTTGTCTTGTTGGTTCACATTTTGTCTTTCGGGAGTCTTTAAAAGCTGACTTTATTGTTTTTGTTTTTGATTGCTGATGGAAGCACGATGACCGGTATTTTTGTGTTTCTATTTATCTCTGTATCCGGTGGATTGTAGTTTAATATGCACATTCTGCAAACTTCATCTTCCTATTTTTTTTCAACAAAATAGTTGACCCACTTTTAGCGTAATGTCAAGGAAGGTATAGTGTCAATTTTTTTTTAATAAGAAGTTGTTTTTATGGCCCGCAACGAAGTTGTCGGTGCCATATAGTTTTAACTTTTAACCATGTCCGTCATTCTGTCATTTCGTCATTCCGCAACAAACCATTATACGAAGTTTTTTTTCTAAATGACATCAGATTTTGGGCTGTTATTTTGGTATGTCAGTAAACAATGATGAGTTACAGATCAAGTTTAATTGATAGATTGTCGAAAATCAGTCATACTGAGTTTTTTCTAATCGCTTTCAGATATTGGGCTGATTTTTGGTATGTAAGTTAACCATGATGAGTCGAAGATCAAGTTTAAGTTTAGTTCTGCTGCGCTAATTTTTTCCGAAATTAAGGGTTGAATACTTTGAAAATTGTTGAAAATCATAGTTTTACGGAGTTTTTTTCTAAACGCCTTCAGATTTTGAGGTAATTTTTTATATGTGAAACAACCGTCATGTTTGTGTCCACATGTATTGTTGAAATTGTAGATTTTTCAACTTTTTGCGACTGGGATCATCGTGTCGTTTCGAAACATCTAGTTTTTAATTTAAAGTATCAATAAGCAAATTTTATCTTTGCTCAATTATATTTCAGCAGATGACAAAAGAAATTTTTTACTATAATCGTTCAAATTAGGGTTTGAACGATGATAGTAAAAAGAAATATCCGATAAAAAACGTTGAATGTAAATGATATCAAACTCCAAAGTTATATATAATAGGACAAAAAGGAACACCTGATCCGGTTAATTACTTGTCTCAAATATCTTTAATTATTAGATGATTCAAAAGACGTCAGTCGAAAACCATACAACCCCTTCTTACTTGACTTCAAAGCTTTGCAAAGAAACAAGTCGTGTTAAGACTTCACTTTAATGGGGACAAAATATATCAAATTCAAGGCCATCATTTTATGGAAACATCCAGAAAGTCAAAAATGAACAAAATGTCTTATCAAATAAAAAAGCAACTTCAATATCAATGTTAAAAGTAACGTATTTAAAAAAATGTATTCCCTACAGGCTATATATATTTGCTGAATAAAACAGTGTCCTTTGCTGTTTTATTACTTTTTTGTTCCTGAATTGAACTAAAATTCACAGTTAAGACAATATTTGGAAATATATAATTCTAACCTTTCACCTCAATTTTGCAAAATTCCACCCACCTCTAATGATAACGACATCGTAATTCTGAAAATTGTCAATTTTCTCATTCCAGTTATATAGATAATTCAGCCGTGTGTTCGGTGTGTGTATTAAATTGTATTTTTACTATTACTACCGCTGGTCTAAAATTCAATAACACACCGTACTCTAAGGTAAATTAAAAAAGGGGAAGTCCATAAATTCTGAAAAGAATCAAATACTCAAACTATATCTATCAACATAATTATCTGCAAAAACAACTGTCAAACTTATATGCCTGTCTTAATACAAGCATTGTCCGTCGAATTAGGGAGGGATACGGGTTTACAGCTAGATATACATTTATAGCTAATATGTTTAATGGTTTTCTTGTTTTGGCTGTTTAAATGTTTTTACCCAAATTTAAAGGAGTCTATTGGGGAAATTTTCTATAGTAAAAAATCAAACTGAAATGTTTACAAAGGAATTTACAACAGCAAGAAAAATATAATGATTACGCAACTAATAAAGAAATCTCCAACTCTCAAGCTTAGGAGAATTACACAGTAGACAAAATTATAAAACTAATATCTGACTAAGTAAATTCCATGTATTGTCATCAAGAGATAATTAAATGAACATATGTTTATGTTTAAAAGCTGTCGATAAACAACATATTCTGTTGCTATTGTATAACCGATTGAACCTATACATTCAATTTGTGTTTACTATTTTACATATAATATTCAAACTGTAAGAATAGCCAGAATAAATCTTGTTTTGCCTCCAGGGTTCACCGTTTCAGATTTGAAACCTTCAAAACAGTTGATATAAGAGAAGTGTGAAGATATAAACTTGAAATAAATTTATGGTGAATACTATGCAACAAAGGCACACTTTTTATCACAGCGTACATGCATATATTTGAATGACTCTAAGTTATTTCGATAAAGAATGACAATTGTACTTGAAATTCTAATGTTGATCAATAGTAGGACTGTTTCTACCTGATATAGGACTTTTCGTATTTATATTTACTATTATTGCTCTCATTAAATATTGTATGGCTAATATTTGACTATATCAATTTGTCAATAAGCTGAAAATCTGTACATATATGGTCGTCTAGGTTAAAAACTGTCTTTTGCCAAGTTAGGAAGGTGAAAAGCCAGTAATTGAACGATAAACTGTTACAGATAATCCGGTTTTCTTTGTAAAGATACCTTAAATTATTACATTGGTTTCAAAGAATTACATTGATTTCCCAGTTATATAAAAAACCGATAATTTCACATGTGAAAAAAACGTGGTTATTTCACTCTCTGACGTCATACAACAAAAGGCGTTGTCAAGACGTCGATAACGGCGGATCAAAAAAAATTGTGAATGCGTAGAAAAAAGATATAGTTCCTTACATGTTTTACATTAATATCTTTAAGAAAAAAAAAACCATTTACCAATGTAATAAAAAGAATAATTAATTAAAGAATTCACATATCGAAAAATATTCAACTCGTGACCGAAAAAGACTGATAATTATTTCATGCGGTACGCGCATTCGTCAATTATTGTGTTATTTGGCCACTCATTAAATATTTTTCTCCAAAGAGAGATAATTTGGAGCTTTTTCAATGATATGAACATTTTAAAAGTCATCTTGGGCCAAACCGAATCGATTTTTTTGGTTATTTTTGTATCAAATTATAAAGTAATAACTTAAAATGTAATAAATAAAATTTGTTATGAAAAATCAAAAGTTTTTGCTCAAATATTTGTACCCGCGAGCCTCCCTTATAGCACAAAAACTCATGAAAAGAGGATATACATTGTATAAAATTGAGAATGGAAATGGGGAATGCGTCAAAGAGACAACAAACCGACCATAGAGCAGACAACAGCAGAAGGTCACAAACAGGTCTTCAATGCAGCGAAAAATTCCCGCACCCGGAGGTGTCCTTCAGCAGACCCCTAAACAAATACATATACTAGTTCAGTGATAATGATCGCCATACTAAACTCCATATTGTACACAAGAAACTAAAATTAAAAATAAAACAAGGCTTACAAAGGCCAGAGGCATCTGACTTTGGACTGGCGCAAAAATGCGGCGGGGTTAAAATGTTTATGAGATCTCAACCCTCCCCCTATACCTCTAGCCAATGCAGAAAACTAAACGCATAGCAGTACGCACATTAAAATTCAGGTCAAGAGAAGTCCGAGTTTGATGTCAGAAGATGTAACAAAAGAAAATAAAGAAAATGACAATAATACGTAAATAACATAAGACTACTAGCAGTTAACTGACACGCCAGCGTCAGACTTCAATTAAACTGATTGAAAGATTATGTCTTCATCATATGAATATCAGGCACAATCCTCACCGTGGGAGGTTTAGTAGCATACCATCATAACATACATGAGAAGAACATAACCTGTGTCATGCCAACAACTGGTTTTTAAACAAATGTGTTTAGTTCCGATGCAAAGACCCTATAAGTGAATCAATATTAACGCCAAAATATGCAATCTTTAATGACCTGCCAACGTTAACAGTATCGTAACTATACCCCTTCTTAATAAGTATTTAAAGGTTGTTTTAGCTTCATATACATATGTTAACCACATTTTTGAAGTGATGTCATAATGTGCGAGGAGACCCTATCAAGCTTGAGTTCATCTAACATTAAAACATTTAGGGATGTGAAAAATACCAGCCATAGAAGGATAAACAGATAGTCGATATTGTAAAATATCAATGTGTAGAAAAGCCAATGATCTACATATCATGTATACATAATGTGTCAACCACAAAATACTATGCATGACTTTTTAATGGAAATTGTGACGCCACAATCCATTCTTTATAGCACGAAAATCCATGACAAGAGGATGTAAAAACATACTATGTTGGCCGGTTATGTCTGGCTCACAAGGAATATCCATTAATTTTCATAAAAGAAAGGATCACTTTCAAGCACAATAGCACTTTAACTAAATAAAACTATGAAACCTTCGTAGGAGATACAAAAAACTTCACTTGTTTGTTATTAGATTAACATCCATTACTGAAAATGTTTTTATAAAATATGATATTGCTGCGTCATATTTAAATGCATTTTAATATGATCCGAAATGATAATCATTTAATGCATCATTAAAGCGTAACGAAAATTAAGCAAGTTCCATGCCCGTCTTGAACTTAAAAAAACTAAATATTAAATAAACAACACTACTAATGCTCAGGTTGGTTGTCATATTGTGCAACAAAGTTAATAATACAGAACCCTTTTTCCCACTGTCAAACATCGAAACATAATATCCACACTGATCTGTGTCCACACTTGTAGAACATTAAATATCTTTATCAACAACAACAAAAAATAATCATCTGCATCGTACACCAAAGCGCCTGTGGTATAAACCAATGATCGGAAGTTCGTGCATGTTTGGTAAATCAATATTTATGTGTTTTAAAATATCCATGATTATTGACAACGAGTATTTGCTTACATTTTCCCCAATTTACCCTTGGAAAATATGTAAATAGATTTTGATTTTTTCAAATCTTTTTTTTTAACTATTAAGACTTTCATAAATACCATTCTTAACACCAGAAATGTTACTTAAAAGCAGTTATGACTAGAATATAAATATCGGACACGCAAGACAAAGATGGTTTGTTTTGTACATGCGACTTTTTGTATTTCTTTTGTTCTTATAACGTGACTCTGTTCCTTAAAAGATCCCGTCAGAATGATATTGTTCTATAATATGTCATTATGATATATTTCTATTATGAATTACAATATACGTTGAACCACAAACGTCAAAATCATTCAATCGCGTAGTGGAATTAACTTTTTTTGGATTCTTCTAAATTCTATATATAACTTTTGGACTAGTTAAAATCTCGGTCTATTTCTGAAATTTATTCTTACATACTTTTGATTTTTTAACCCTGTATGCTAACATTCCTATGTAAATTTTATAATTTGTTTGTATGCACATTGAATGAAAAATTTATGTGACGCATAGAATTTTCTGACGTCAGACACTCACATCAATGAATGTGTTCGTAGATAGTAGATGTTTTTGTGTTTTGTTAGATTGTTCCTTTTTAAATTGTTATATGATGATGACTGATGTACCCATATTTTGACTATTATATTTATTGTGTCTGTTTATTTAACGCATCAATGTAAATATGTCGTAAATTGATGAGACTGTCATTAAAGTGAGAGGGTTAGCGCTATAGAACCAGATTTAATCCACCATTTTCTACATTTGAAAATGCCTGTACCAAGTCAGGAATATGACAGTTCTTGTCCATTCGTTTTTGATGCGTTTTGTTGTTTGATTTTGCCATGTGATTATGGACTTTCCGAATTGATTTTCCTCTAAGTTCAGTACTTTTTGTGATTTTACTTTTTACACCTGATAAATTCAAAATTGAAAGTTATCGACCCCCTTCAAAATAAATGGAGCTATATTGTATGTGTTATGCTAGCAGTTTTCGTGCCTTACTTATTATTCAGTAACAACAAGGTTGCTCATTATGTGATCTTATATGAACGAGTCAGTATCCTTAATCCATTAAAATGAGTTTATAAAGATAATACAAAGTACAATTATATAAACCTATTATAGAAACAATTTCAAAGTTAAATTTATAATTTAAAGTGTGTTGAAAGAAAGCTCTGAAAAGTTATTTAATCTGAATAAACCATCTTGAGAGGACTGAAATTATATCATATGCTACATTATATCATAAATTATGGAATCATACCAATTTAATTTTTTTTCATTATTTTAAATGTGTTCGCATAGCAAGTTATAAAATGAATGTAGAAACTGTATTCATGTACTATAAAAACATAATTGGTAGTTAATAAAAAAAAAGATAAAGGATAAAGAAAACCTATAAAAATTGAATAATGTTATCGTAATTGTCCTTTCAATTTGGAATCGTCATTTTACCTTTATTTATAGTTGTTATGATATGCTATAAATGAAAAAAAAACTTACCAGCTTTTGAGATAGAAGGAAGATCAAGGTACGCAGTACTGCAATGTTTCGTATTTATACTGCAACTATATGTATTGATATAGCAACGCCAATAAACAGAAACGTATCTATGGTTTTGATTGGTTTACAATGTTTAAATCGTTGAACTATAAACTATTAGCATAAACATAAACACCTACCTCTAAGGTAAATTATAAAAGGGGGTCCATAAAATCTGAAAGAATCAAACGATCAAATTACAAACTTTATCTTACAACGAAATCACCTGACAAAGAGAACCTGTCAAACTTGTATGCCTGACTTAATACAAGCCTTTTTCGACGAATTTGGGTGGTTTTTAATCTGGTTTTACAGCTAATTATGATTTATTGTTAAGAAGTTAATCGGTTTACCTGTTTAAGATGTTGAGATGTTTTTTCTTAATTTTCAATTAGTCTAATGGAGAAATTTTATATAGTAAAACATGAAATTGAAATTTTTACAAATGAATATACAACAACAACAAAAATATAGTTCATGGTAAAAGCAGGAAATGACACTAAATGGTTTGGCAAACACAAAGAAATCTCACTCAAGTTGAGGAGAATAATACAGTAGGAGTAAACTTGGTAAAATCGTCATGAGGAACAAAGAAAAAATTATAAAACTAATATCTGACAAAGCATGTCATCAAGAGATAAATGAATTTTAAGCTGTCAATAAACCTATACAACACATGGATTAATTCCATCCGAAATAAATTAATAGGATCCCAAATATCTAGAACAAATACAAAGGACAGGTTATTGCAAAGTCGTGTTTATTCTGTATTTATGTATATTCCCCAAATTCCAGACATCATCGTGACGGGAATTCAGGATTATATCTGCAGACATAGTCGTTTGACGAAATTCCTTCAGGGAATAATTTAAATCATTGACACTGAAGAAGGCTTTTATACAGCCGGAATATTTGAAGAGATGTTTTAATTCCATTTATTTACTTCTCTTTCTTCACCTCCCTTTATAATATAAAAAGGCCTATATATAGCGACACGTCATCTTTGTACCTTATAAAGTGTTATTAAATAAATTTCTGTATTGAAAATATACCTGTTTATTCTTGTCAACGGCAGTTTAAAGCTTTCATGGGAACAAACGCAATAATCATATCAGGCATACATGATCCTTCCTGATTGAACTCTTAAAAAAGTTTTTTTATAATATTACTTTCAAAAAGTGTATTTAATGAAGCGATTACATTATATTTATACATTCTAAAGTCAAACCTCCAAATCGCAATTAAAGTTGAATAAAAACTGTTAACATTGTATCGTATATCTATTCAAAATTATTTGCAATAAAAAAAATAAAAGAGAACTTATCCAATTTTATAAACCGTTCTGTGATAAATATGGTTGTAATTTTGTCTATTTCATTTAGTATAACATTTTTGGTTAAAACAATTGCAATAACTTGTATAAAGAATAGAAATTACTTCAATGCCCGGCGCGTTACGTTTGCGCGGATTGGTTCTGCATTAGCGCGAAAAAACGCATTATGTTTGCGCGAAATTTACCTGTTGAAAAATAACTACATTTGCGCGGATTTATACAAAAATATTTTTAAAAAAATCATAATTTTAACTAAAAAACCCCAATTTCATAATGTTTAGATAAACTGAACAGTTTTGCAGACGATATAATGTCAAATGCTCCTTTAACTGAAAATTGCAACAAATTTGACGACTAATCAGAATACGTTACAACGAATCAAACTTTCAACCAGCAATGTTGACGGCTGTGCCCCATGAAGAAATAGAACGTACCAACAATGGGACCTCATCATTTAATTTTTGTACAATAACTTTATTCACTTTACCATTTTTTAAAGTTTTTCCAAAAGTGTGGCAAAATAATGAAACCTTTTCATCAGAAAGATTTTCACTTCTTGTGCTACACACAAACTCAAGCCATGTCGGTATAAAATTGTAGTTTAAAGAAATCGTTTGGAAAGTTTAAAATTTTGAGTATTTAATTCTTTATTGATATGATCACAACTCTTTCTTAACTTGTCCAAAAAAACTGGTTTTGCTTGTTTGATAGGTACATGTGCAAACGATTGTTCGATTTAAATAGCACGCAAATATCTACTAATAACTGTACTAGAAAAAGGATTACCTTGTTTTTAACAGGGTAAATACCGTCCAATCCCCTTATTGTCCTCAATCGTCAAATAACGACTATAATTGTCCCAACAAAGAAGAAACAGTAACTGAAGCGAGTCTTGTTGGACAAAAACAATTTAGATATTTACTTTTGCCTAAAAAAAAGGAAAATTTAGCTAAAAAAAACTATGAGTTTTCCCGTTTTTGTCCTTAAACATTAGAAATGAACCCACATCTTCAGGAGTTGCTGAAATCAACGTCTTTGATCGAAATGTGTCAAGCTCTTTGTTTAAGCTAACCGTTTTCTTGTTATAGACTATAGAACTTATCATACTTTCTAAATGAAGAATCCTTTTCTGGTTATTATACTCATCTAAAGAATGATCAACAGTTTCCTCATTCGGTAGCCATTTTTTTTTCTCCACAGACTTGACAGAATCGATAATTTTGGTAATCATAACCACAACAACGTACCCAGGTCCCATTAACTCTGGGTATGGCCAAATAGCTCCCCATGCTCTACAATGAAAAACTCTCAAAATGTCAATTTAGCAACCCAAAGGTCAAATGATTACCCGAACTTACTAGTTACATATCCGTTTTTGGAGGGGAACATTACAACACCCTTTTCCACCTTTTAGGTAGGACAAAATCGTCCACTAGGTAAGATATAAACACTGGCTAAAAGTGCTATCCACCAAACAAATTTTTCCCTAGACAACATACAATCTTGAGTTGAAATATTGCTTGAATCACTATCAGCAGGATTACTTTTTGAAGGAATATAAATCAACTTAAGATCCAGATTAAAATTGACTGTGAAGTTATACAACTCTATCATTATGTTATTCAACTGGGGGGTCGTTTCCTTTCTGGTTTTCCCAAGCAAATACACAAGCAAGGTTGTCAAAGAGAGGGACGAAAGATACCAAAGGGACAGTCAAACTCATAAATCTAAAACAAACTGACAACGCCATGGCTAAAAATGAAAAAGACAAACAGAAAAACAATAGTACACATGACACAACATAGAAAACTAAAGAATAAACAACACGAACCCCACCAAAAACTAGGGGTGATCTCAGGTGCTCCGGAAGGGTAAGCAGATCCTGCTCCACATGTGGCACCCGTCGTATTGCTTATGTGATTACAAATGACAACATATGCATCTACCCTATGATTCCTTACTCTATCTGGCACAGACCTTAGCGTATTAACCAGAGCATCATGGGCTTCCTTTAAATGAATAGCCCTATCATCATTTTGGGGCAAAAATCAGGAACTTTCATCTCACTTGTATCAGAAAAAAATCAAAACACCCCATTTAAAGGATGATGCATCAGTTGCAAATGATGTTTGTAAGTGCTTTGAACTTCTCCAAAAAAAAAAAAAGCTCGATTTCCTGTCTCAAATCCGTAGAAATATTCACAAAACAACTATTCTTGTAAGCTAGACTAATAGCCCTATTCACCTCCTTTGTGAATAACTTTGCACTAGGAATAGCTAATAAAAAATAAATACATTTCCCTGCAAACTTTTGCAATGTATTAAGATTTACAAGCTTACGACAAAATTTCGTTGCGGAGCACAGCAGATCTTTCTAACTTCATTTCTGGAATGACAAATGCCAACCGATTAGAATCGATAAGCATTACCAAAAACTTCAACTATGTTGTTGGAATAAACACCGACTTCTGTAAATTTACAAAGTATCTGAATATGCACAACACTTCACATACAATATATAAAGCTTTAACAGCTAGTTGAGCCTTGTCATTGTCTTTAGAATCACAGTAAGACAACTCCTTATTCTTAAAGCCACTACTTTTCCACCTATCATCAATATACTGTAAACAAGGTACGCCGTAAGACCTACAGAGGCTCGTTACTACCATGCCTGTAGTTTGGTAGACAAAAGCACTAGCCTTGAAAATATCATGAAATATCCACCAAACTGCACCCCAAAATATTTTCTAGATTTTTTACACAGAACAATATGGTCGTACCCAGATTTATTATCAACTGAAGTCATCAAGTTATCTCTTTCCCACAACCGGGGTACGTCCCTTAGCATATCAAGGTTAAATGGGGAATCTTTTATCCATAAATTTAGAAACCTTTGATCATGGCAAAGTCTGGATTTTGTTGGTTCAACTGTTAATGATAAAATTAAATGCGGAGGTTCACATTCACCAACCTTTCCAAGTAATGTTAAAGACCCATTACATATTCTTTCTGAAAGAATATTCACTATAAATTCCTTATGCTCCTCACATATCTTAGCATTAGGAAAATGCCTTTTAGAAGGAGTGTTAGAATTGAACAACTACCTTCTAAAATTTCCTTTAAAATATTTGAAAAAATCTTCTATATAAACACCATTTTTAATCGCGCCTGAATTTTCCCATTCATTTACATTTAAATGGATATTCCCAGCTATAAAATTATAAGGGTCGCTTAACCGCAAGTTACCCAGGTTGACACTGTCATCTGTAGTATGTACCACTGATTTTACCGAAACGTTTGGCAAGGGTTGAGCTTTTTCACCTCTGTAATTAAATAAACTCATCGTAGATACCAAGACCAAAATTTTATATTTACGCCGGACGCGCGTTTCGTCTACAACAGACTCATCAATGACGCTCGAATAAAAAAATGTTTAAAAGGCCAAATAAAGTACTAAGTTGAAAAGCAAAAATTCCTTAAAGTTATGCCAAATACAGCTAAGGTAATTTATTCCTGAAGTAGAAAAGCCTTAGTTTTTCAAAAATTCAAAATATTGTTTACAGTTAATTTATAATTAGGAAGAATCAATGATAACTCAAGTCAACACAGAAGTGCTGACTACCGGACTGGTAACCCAGTTTACTTGTGTTCGTTTTTCTAATAATTCGGGATGAAAACCTGAAGAAAATTCCAATTCAGGAATTAATGTAGATAGCTCTTGCTTCCATCCTCTAATCCAATTTCTTCAAAAATCAAATCCTAAAAAAAAAACAATTAGTTTTTGTTTTTTTGTACATCTCTGTTAATTTGTTTTTCTTCTATCTAACAGGAAAATTACAGAGATGGATACTCAACCCTCAAACTGCGTGACAATAAAATTACTAGGGCTTCAGAGTCCCTTGAGGCAAAGGTTGTATATCAAAAATATGAATTACTGATATGTATCCTTAATATAATTATTACCTTGAAAAATTAACACAACTATGACAAAACTTGCTTTACATTTATATTCCTCTATTATCTTTAGACACTCTGCTATATTAAAAAAATGGCCGTTATCTTCAAATGTTACACAGAAATTACATTACTGTTTACATTATTATTCCTCCTTAATTTTAGGGAGCTCTGCTATATAGTGGCCCTCTCACTTACAAAGGTGACACCTTCCTCTCCTTTCATAACTATAAAATTGAGAATGGAAATGGGGAATGTGTCAAAGAAACAACAACCCGACCATAGAGCAGACAACAGCAGAAGGTCGCCAATAGGTCTTCAATGCAGCGAGAAATTCCCGCACCCGTAGGCGTTCTTCAGATGGCCCCTTAACAAATATATATTTTTAATTTTAGTTTCTTGTGTATAATTCGGAGTTTAGTATGACGTCTATTATCACTGTCCTAGTATACATATTTTTAGGGGCCAGCTGAAGGACACCTACGAGTGCGGGAATTCTCGCTACATTGAAGACCTATTGGTGGACTTCGGCTGTTGTCTGCTCTATGGTCGGGTTGTTGTCGCTTTGACACATTCCCCATTTCCTTTCTCAGTTATATATATGCTAGTTCAGTGAAAACTAACGCCATACTAAACTCCAAATTGTACAATAGAAACTAAAATTAAAAATAATACAAGACTAATAAAGGCCAGAGGCTCCTATCACCTCTACCATAGGGTCGAGGACTTGTGCTGTGAAATGGTCCACATTGAACTGGGCCACTAGGAAAATTTCCAAAACCCGGTAGAAACATATAAGGCGGTGGAAACACACAATTGTAACCATATGGTTGAGGATATGTCAATTGTAATGGTTTGTTACTTGTACCCAAGGTTTCAGAAAAATTCCGATCATTAGGTTTAACATCTGCTTCATATGAAACATTTTCTTTCGATTGGCGTATTTTTGGTGACGACTCGTAAGCCTGAAATTTAGTTGAATAACTAATAAAACTCAAACCCCAATTTTTTAACACATCATACACAACTTCTCTAGCAATAGTAAAATATTATTAATGATAATGTTTAATTGTTCATTCACACAAATGTCTCCATTGTTGAATTATTTACAATAATATCAAATATTAACATATATACAATGTACATATATATGCTATACATCCTTTTTTTTTTTACAGCGGATGAATGTGAGTTCGTTCCGGTGTATTGCTATCCCCTAGATTTACATTACGGAATATTCGTTTTGGGTTTTAAAACGATCAATTAACATGCATGCATGATGAATACGAAAACATCATCAAGTGCAAACAAACATTCCTTTATATTGCTTGTTATAAACTCCTTTCTTCAAAGACTAATCATCAAATACTTCTTTAAAGAAGATAAATTAATAATATTAAAATGTTTTGTTATATGTATATACATATAAGCAAAAAATTACCAACATCCATGCACACACATGGGGAAGAATATCTCAAGAACGTTTGCAATCTCAAGGAAGGATAACTCTGCATGGATGATTTAACATTTTTGGTGGAAAATACGAAAGTCTACTCAAATATATTCTATTAGAAAAATCGAATGATTACAGAAAAGTGACGTATTCACCATGCTTTTGCACTGCACAAATATTAATATAGAAGAATAAAATGATGTGCAAATTTATGAAAATTAAAATACATGCAACTGTAATATACAAGTATTAAAATAATATATAACAATAAACAAGAGTATACGGATCTGTATCACTACAATATTACAGCCAATACTGTGGGGATGAGTTCCCTGTCATTAATTTATCATCAACGAACGAACTTGTTCCCAAAAAATTATATTTGTAAATTAACCGCACTTTCAGGTATAGAGATGTTAGGTTTTTTTTCTGAGACAAGTGCCTGGCGTACCATCCACAAAGACTTGCGGTCATCCGATGTCCATTACTTCAGCACTTTGATTTTTTTTAAGCCAGAGCAGCAATAGATGAAAATTTTACTAGATATATTTGTTAGTATCATACTTTATAACACCAAAACCAGCCATTATAAGTACTACCAGGCTAGAAACATGCACCCTTTTCCACACAATTAACTGTTTTTTCATAAAAAAAATAAATAAAATATAGTACATATAGCAAAATTTGGGGTAATTTGCTAATTTGCATAGCGGCCATTTTGCCTTATCATGACGGCAGCCATTACAATAGGATATATAAGCCCCTTAAATAAAAACGCCTATACCTATGTCGAATGAACAATTTGTTCGCATATAGGTGCCTTGTACATGTTTTATGCTTCTGTCCGTGTACAAATGGACATTGTCTACTCTGAAATCTTTCGGCCTTTTTAGTTTAAAAATCGGAAGCGTAACAATAGTATAATTGCTATATGAGATCAAATAATATGACGGACATTCGTAAAATAGCAAGATTCAAAACAGAAATACATATGCAAGAAGATATTGTTCATGATTTGTTCGCATATAGGGAAACACCTCGATGGTTGAATTTTATAGTTAAATAACATTCAACTTACCTCCTTTTTTAAGTTTTCGGCCAAATTCTTTTAAAAACAAGTTGATTTCAACCTTCCCATTTCGTAAAAAGTCAAATTTTAAGCATTTTCCCCTAGACAACATTTTTTGAAAATATCCGCCAAAGAAAGTTTTTAAAGATACATTAGTTTTAGATAAATGACGGAAAAGGACTGGATTATCCGCAAATTTGAAATAAATTATATTTTCCATCTTAAAGCTAAGGGAATTAATTTGATAAAAGGGAAAAAGTTACGTGGTGCAAATCATTTGAATAAAGTACTGTTACGTCCTATTAATTAACTTGTTTCCCAATTTGAAATTTTGGCCGATTTAAATAAATGGGAAATTCATAGTAAAGGTCTTTACTTAGCTAGTAGTTTAAAGGGTTCTGCAAGGGCAGTTTTGAGTGATTTGAACCAAGTTGAGCGACGAGATTATGATAAACTAAGGATGGCTTTAGCTAGAAAGTTTGCGAGTGAATTCAAGTCGGAAATGTACAGGGCACAGCTCCAATGTCGTTTTCGAAAAAGAGATGAGTCAATCTCAGAACTTGCCACTTCTATAATGGAACTAACTGGACAAGCATACCCAAAAGCAAATACAGGGTTGCTAGATACGCTGTCAGTTGATTACTTTATAGATGCTCTTGACGACCCGGATGTGAGAAGACGTCTCCGACAAACGCAATCGGAGAATATTACTCACGCCGAAACCCTTGCTATTCGTTTAGAAACATGCAAATCCGCAGATAGGGCTAGGCATTGGACAGTTTGCACTACCACTGAAGAAAATTCAGACAAAACCGACGTAAAAGCAGAACTAGTTCCTCTCTTTGAAAATTTTATGAAGACTGTGAAAGACGAAATTTCTTCCATTAGAGTAGTTAACAACTCCCTCTCTAAGAGTTCAGATTTTAATCAAAAACAATATGGGAAGAAAAATAACTACCAAAAGAATCAAAATAAAAACGATAAGGGACCAAAACAGAACAATCGACCAGGAAATAAATTCTTTCAAGAAAATGAAAATGACAAGGTCCAAGATAAGAAAGATGTTCCCAAACCAGAGGGTGGTAAAATGTCTGAGGGAAACTAGGAAGGGTTGCGTCCAAGGGCCAGGACACGACACAGGTTTTATTAAAAAGACCCAATGAAATTTTAGCCAGAACTTTATGGTCCAATGAAGAACGACTTTTTCTACATAGTAAAATTAATAGTGTACCCGTAAATATGTTAGTTGATACTGGTGCAACCATAACTTTTTTGATATCAGATACCCTATCTCACTTACCCAACTATGTAACAGAACATTTGGAAAAGGTCAATACTAATTTGGTCACGGCAACTGGAGAATCAACCTCATTTCTTGGTAAATGTAAAGTCGAATTCCATTTGTTCGATGATCCATTTGAACATGAAGTTGTGTTTGCTGACATTAAAAATGAAGGGATACTTGGTTTTGACTTTTTAGCCAAATACAGATGTGATATTTCGGTAATGGACTATAATCTGACAATGGATAATAAAACTAACATACCGTTGTTTGCTTCATGTATGGATAAAAGTTGTTGTCGGATCGTTATCGGGGAAACAACTGCAGTTAATCCTTATACAGAAGTAATTTTAACAGGTATTCCTAGTAATGTTTTATCTAGATCGGAGTCCATGATGATTGAATCATCAGAGAGATTTACTGAAAATAATCATATGCTTTTGGCAAGATCACTTTTGAAAACCTACCGCAAACATATCCCTTTAAGAGTATTAAATGCATCTGATAAACCTGTAGTCTTGGAGAAGGGCCAATCGGTTGCAGTCGGTGAAATCGTTGCTGAAGTTAACAGTAACCTTAAAATCTCCAGTTGTTCTGTCGCAAATGGGAACTCAAAGATTCCATCTCATTTAGACTCATTGTTCGAAAATTCCTCAAAAGAATTACACCAGACAGAAAAAGACTACTTAAAAAAATTACTTTTTGACTTTCAAGATATATTTTCCAAATCCTCGACCGATATTGGAAGGACCATTATTTTTAAACACGAAATAGACACAGGCAATAGCAAACCAAAACGCCAGCCTCCTCGGCGAGTCCCAATTGCAAAACGTTTAGACGTAAGAAAGGAAATAGAAGAAATGAAAAATATGGGTGTAAAAGAACCAAGTCAGAGTTCATGGTCAAGCCCAATAGTATTGGTTAAAAAGAAAGATGGATCAATTCGATTCTGTATCGATTATAGAGGTCAAGAAGAAAGATCGACCTTAAAAAGCTTTTGTGACCGGAGATGGCGGATTCTGGCAATGGGTAACCATGCCATTTGGTCTCTGCAATGCAATGCCGTTTTATCTGGTTTAACCTATAACCTCTGTTTGGTTTATCTTGACGAGATTATTGTCTTTGGTTCCTCCTTTCAGGACGAACTAGAACATTTGCGATTGGTTTTCTTGCGAATTAGAGATGCCAGTTTGAAATTAAATCCAGATAAGTGCCATTTATTTCAAACACAGGTGAAATTTTTAGGTCATGTTGTTTCAAGTCAAGGAGTGTCAACAGATCCTGAAAAAATAAGCGCGGTTGAAAATTGGCCTAAACCCTCTAATTTAAAGGAACTTCAAAGTTTTTTAGGCCTATGCTCGTATTATCGAAAATTCATACAGAACTTTACCCATATTGCAAGACCTTTAAATGCTCTTCTAGAAAAAAAATTCTCCTTTCTTGTGGACAGACTTATGTCAACAGTCATTTAAAATGTTAAAAGATAAATTGATTTCCTCACCAATTTTGGGGTTTCCACAAAGTGATGGATACTTTTTACTTGATACTGATGCCAGCAATTATGGAATTGGAGGCGTATTATCTCAACTCCAAGAAAGTACTGAGCGTGTAATTGGATATTTTAGCAAAAGTTTGAATAGGGCTGAACGGTCTTACTGTGTGACCAGGAGAGAATTGCTTGCTTTGGTGATGTCAGTTCGTCATTTCAATTGTTATTTGTATGGTAGGAAATTTACACTCAGAACCGACCATAGCTCATTACGTTGGTTAAAAAACTTTAAAAATCCTGAAGGTCAACTAGCCAGGTGGTTGGAAGTTCTGTCAGAATATGAGTTTGATATAGAACATAGGAGAAGGCGAAGCCATTTGAATGCGGATGCCTTATCACGACGACCATGTTCTGACACAAATTGTAGGTATTGTAAAAAGGTTGAACAAAAAGAGCAACAGTACATTGAAACTGAAATCCTTGGTGAAGAGATGGGTATTAATGTAATAAACATCGAATCAGAAGGTTCCGATGAGTCACTTACGCACAATGCAGAGGTCCGTGATGATCATCAATACATTCTGAGTTTATTACATGATGGAAGTATACCACTCGACACCTTAAGGAAAGAACAACATGAAGATCATGATCTTGAAAGATTGATCCAATTTGAAGAGGCTGGAAAAAACCAATGTGGTCAAATATCTCTAGTTTATTCTCTGACTTTAAATATTATTGGGGAAGATGGGAAGTACTCTATTTAAGGTCAGGTGTTCTGTACCGTAATTGGGAATCATCTGATGGTGGTAGTTTTGAGTGGCAACTTGTTCTCCCAAAACTGTTCAGACGGTTTGTGTTTAAACAGCTTCATGAAACCCCGACTTCTGGTCATCTTGGTGTATCTTAAACCCTTAATAAAATAAAAAGTCGTTTCTTTTGGTATGCTATACGCCAGGATGTGCAACACTGGTGTCAACTATGTGACAAATGCGCATCAAAGAAACGAACACCTAGAAAAGCTAGGGTTCCTTTGCAAACTTATGTAGTTGGTGCTCCCCTCGAACGTATCGCTGTTGATGTACTAGGACCATTACCAACTACTCAGCGTGGCAATAAATACCTTCTGGTCATAGGTGACTACTTTACCAAGTGGATGGACGCCTTCCCCATAAAAAATCAAGAAGCGATATCAGTGGCTGATGGTTTGATCAAGAATTTTATAGTCTTGTTTGTTGTTCCAAGAATGATACACTCTGATCAGGGTACTAATTTTGAATCTCAGGTCTTTAGAGAGATGTGTTGCATTCTTGGGATAGACAAAACTAGAACCACCCCATTGCACTCAGAAAGTGGTGGCATGGTTAAGAGGTTAAATTAGACTCTTAAAACCATGTTGGCTCTTTTTTGTTGTGAAAATCAATGGGATTGGGATGAGCATGTACATCAGCTTATGATGGCATACAGATTATCCATTCATGAAACAACAAAAGTGTCGCCTTGTCGAATCACGTTTGGTCGTGAGATAAATCTGCCAGTAGATCTGTTATTTGGCTCACCAAGAGAAGAGCAATATGAACCAAATACAGACTACGCCTATCATTTATCCCAATATTTGGCCATAATCTGTAAGTTTGCAAGGGAACACCTCGAAATATCGACCCAGGCAATGAAGAAAAACTATGATCATAAAGCTAATTTTAAAAGGCATAGTCCCGCGGATTATGTTTGGTTACACAACCTTATGAGGAAAAAAGTCCAAAACTTGATTGTCCATGGAAAGGTCCTAATATTGTGACGAAATGTCTGAGTGATGTTATTTGTAGGATCGAATTGAATCCTCAAACAAAAACAAAGGTGGTACATTATAATCGGTTGAAATGTTATACAGGTGAAAATAAAGCTATATGGTTTCAGGAAAACTTAGAAATTCAAACAGAAAATTTACCAAATGATATTATATTACTTAATTATACCCATGCTGCTGCTGCTGCTGGATGATGGATGATGGATGATGATGCTGTTATTTGGCTGACCCGTAGATTAAAACCAAGTTCTTATTCAGAGACAAGAAAACGTTCATGCTCTCTTCCAAAGAAATCAAGTTCAGTTCGCAGTAAGTCTGGAACCTTTGTAAGACCACTGTCACCAGACGGCATGCCCGTTTCTACAGATCAGTCAACTAGAAATGTCGTTTTGGAGCCACCAAAACAGTTAATTGTGTCCTATTCACTAGATGTTTCAGCAAACACAGCCACCTACACGGTATCTTGTGTAGAAGAGGAGTCTGATGAGGGACATTATGTTCCTAGGAATGTC
The DNA here is from genome assembly GCF_965363235.1 of Mytilus galloprovincialis. Taxonomy (NCBI): domain Eukaryota; kingdom Metazoa; phylum Mollusca; class Bivalvia; order Mytilida; family Mytilidae; genus Mytilus; species Mytilus galloprovincialis. The sequence goes on from NC_134840.1 coordinate 96,603,932, forward strand.
TCATCCGAAACTGTTTTCGAGGTAGACGGGAAGGAAGCAGATTTTCTTTCATGTCCATCATCATATGAAACATTATCAACTAGAAAGAACAGACCGACACCAACCGATAACAACAACAATGATATGCTCGATTTAACAACATCCTTTGTCAGTTCCGCTACCCAATCCAACAACAAAATTGCACAGGCAAGTGAAGATCTTCATCAAGTGATTTACGAACAATTCAAATAGATAGAAGTTAACAGGATAACTTTAAATGTAGGGGGAAATGTTTTGAAACTTCAAAGGTAACTCTTGGACATTGCCCTGGTTCCGTTCTAGCTATAATGTGTAATGCTAGATATGGTTATAATAGTGAGAAGGAAATTTTTATAGAGCACGACCCGACACATTTTCACCACATTCTTTCATTTCTCCGTCATGAAGGACAATATGACATCCAAACATTACCACAAAATAAAGGAGAACTTCTACAACTTTCCCATATTGCCGTTGATCTTCGCCTAGAAGATTTTGAGATTATGATTAGAAAGAAGATAGACAATTTGTGATTTTTAATAATGTGTTTAATTTGATTTTTTCATAACTCATGTTTGTGTTTATTTTATATAATGGGCTGAATAGGTTGATTAGTAAGTTCAATTATACCTAAAACATACAGTGAAATCCATTTCTCTCATTTTTTATTCTGATCATATTCATCCTGTTTGAGAACAAACGCCAACTAAGAGGGGGGTAATGTTACGTCCTGTTAATTAACTTATTCATGTTATCATTGTTTCTATTAATTCATCATGTTTATAATGTTGTTCTACTATTGTGTATAAATAGTTATTCTTGTTTACCTGTTTACCTATAGTAAACCGGTTTATATTTGTTTCACCCGATTGATTTTATGTTACTGATGTACCTTATATGAATGTATTGTTATGATATCACGTGACTGGTCAGTTCTATTATAAAAGGTGTCTGAAATTACACTTGGGTGTTCAGTCTGTAGATATACACAGAAAGTTACGAACCCTTGGTGAAGACAAGCCATGGTAATTATAATTACTTTATAATTAATAGATACATATTGGTTACAACCCATAATTGTGGTTCAGATATACCACTAATTGTGGATAAATATAACCAATACTTGTGGTTACAGTATACCAACAACTGTGGTTAAACCATTCCAATATTTATGGTTAACGTATACCAATAATTATGGTTAAAGTACTCCACATATTATGGTTCAAGTATACCAATAACTGAGGTTAAAACTGACCAGTTGTTGTTGTCATTGTATATTAAGACTTTTTGTTACTATAACTATAATTAAAGCTGTCGATACTATCCGACAGCTAATAAAAACATTAACCTTAGAAAATCTTGAGTTATCTAGCCATATTAACGATATCGGTTCATGCTCGCAACTGAGACACTGAGCTCGTTACAGTACCATTGGTTTTGCCATATGATCTGTCCAACTGCTAAGTTGGAAAAGGTTTAATTCCCCGGCCCAGACTTTTAAAAAACAAAATCTTAGAATAAACCCTCAAGCCATTTAAAAGATCCTGATCAAAATCCTAATTACCAAACATACTCATTGCTTGTGTCTGTTAATGGTCTAATGCACTACACCGCACGTCCTGCACTTGGTAATAAAACACTAGTGTTAGCCAACCCTGTGCTAGCTAACCCTGTTCTAGCTATCAATATTCCTCATTCTCTAGTACTTGTACTCGTAGGTAAACTTGTTGCCAACAAAGGAACTCGCTCAGTTCCACCGCTACATGATGATCCTGGTTGTGCGTTGGAGGATTCACGTAAAGCCTTCCCTTTAGGGGCACCAACTAGATTGGCCTACAGTACAGAAAAATGCAACAACATTCGGACATTTTCCAAGTTAATCTCTTTCCCTGTGAGCACCATCACTTCATCAAGTGATTCCCCTGTTAGAAACTCGAACTTCAAACTTAGTTGTACTAAAGAGTAGTCGGTCAAAACATGGTCCCTTTTCAGCTTTGCTAGCCCATCTAAAACTGGCTCCTCGTGAGACCTCACCTTCAGAATAACCGATTCCCTTAGGCCTAAATAGGGAATGTCTTAGCTTCAATACACCAGCAATAATCCAACTAAAAGAAACAGAGAACTAAATGTCAAAAGGCAATTTTACAAACTTGACAATTATTAAAAATCTGTATTCATTAAGGCATAATGCAATGCTAAACACTCGACATATATCATATCTGGTATGTATATAACCAAGGTCTTCTCGAATATACACACATCAAAAGAACATTCTAGTTAAGTTGCAAATGTATAAGATTTATATCCCCTACTTAGGTATATAATAAAACCAGAAATTATACTAGTGCGTTAAAATTGATCTTTACATGAAATTAAACTGAGGAAATTACAAATCTGAATGTTAAGACAAAAGATTAAAGCTGTGGATTTTCTATATAATAAATCTAGATGAACGAAGAGCAAATGGGAAATCCATCCTCTATTTCTTATTGTAATTTATACTATATTCTTATATATATAATTGTTTTTCTATTTATACTGTTTATTATTTCTTGCAAGCGTGCTTTAATGTGACGACAGGCGACGACGGACATGGGTTTGGACAATAGATTGGTATGGAGCTGGAACACTTTAGTTTGTTTCTTGTGGTGCACTTTTCAAAATTTATTTTCATATATGAAGACGTTAAGCAATGTATTACTGGCAAAACGAAACCAATAAGATAATACACATCTTTACTACATGCAACCAAACTCAGTTCATATATAAACTGTTTGGGCAGAGATGATCTTATGCGTTTGCTGTGGTTCTTTTTCAAAAATTTTTATCATAGTGAAGAAAGCGTTTGAGCAATATATTTTAGGCCTTCAACAGTGAGTAAAGCACATACCACATAGTCATTATTTCATAAATTATTTCATACAATATGTAATAAACAGACAATTTGTTAAAAAAAAATATAAGTCGGATTTCCTTCTGAGATACTTGTTCTTCTTTAAGAAAAATAAAGTTGAAAATATTTCTGTCGAGTTTTTCATTTTTTCACGTGATATATTTAGTTTTATTTTAAATATTCAGATTATATTGTATTACAAAAAATATTATTTACACATCATGTGGTAAAGGCATATTTTGATGGCATTCATACGGGGCATGCTCTTTCTCTGTCAACATTATATCTTTAGCTCTAACTTAATCACACACTGAAAATTGTTCAGTTGTTCAAAATATTTTGGACAGTAACTTAAACACGGCCGGCACTCGTTTAACAGGTTAATCTATATTGAGTATGCGGCTATATCTGCGGTTGGTCTGTTAATCGGATTGGCTACAGTCTGTTAAAAAGGTGTTACCGAGAAAATCATTGCAAGTTCGATCAGAATGATTCATTGTATAACTTTTTAAATATATTTTTATCCTAAAAATTATTCATATCTGACAAAACAATTCAATGTATCCAGTGGTGTAATTATTCCTACGTCGTTCGGGTAATTGGGTCATCTCGTGTTGTGCAGAATAAATGACATATACCGACTTGCTTGGTCAATAACTATAACTTATTCTGGCTTCGATAAACGATCTTTAGAATTAAAAGGCGGGTTTCTCATCAATAAATTTATACAAATTTTACACACACAAAATGTACACAAAATGACACGTTGGTTGCATTTACTCGCATGCAATATTTTATACATCGAAAAAAGACAGGCATTATGTTTTTATAAACTCCATGGACGCCACATGATTTTTTTTGTCTCAATCCAATCGTATTTTTTTTATTGAAACCATTTGTCTATACACGCATCTTTGTCGAAACTAAAATAAAAACAAAACACTTATAAACTTATCTATTCCTTTTGTCCTTGTATTTCTTAAATGACAAGCTGACCGCACTGAAACCTAATAGTCATTTAGTTGGCGCACATCAAAGTCGTGTACCTATGGCATATAACTTTGTCGGGAAAGAAATAAAACAAAAAAAAAGCATTATTTGTCCTCTTAATCATTTATAACACATTTAATTATAAATATTAAGCATACATCTTTTCGATACAATTGTTTATTACTTAAAATAAAAAGATTATGATTGTTTAATCAGTTGTTATGTTATTTGTCACGTGTCAAACTGTTCATTGATTTTCGGCATATCAAAGAAAAACGGACACGTGCCTAAATTATGTTGAATATCTTGTTTATTTATGACTATCTTTCTATAAGTTTTGAAATTTATGCATTAAATATCAATCTCTAACACAATATGTAAAAATAATGCACATAACAGCACTCCTTCTATACATATATAGTCCTTAGTGGCATCCATGTTATTAATGTGTATGAGCGACAAGGACGTGAACTCTGATATGTTTTGCGAAAATTGCAGCTTTGGATCTACAACTATTATATTGCTTATGTTGATTACATATTTTTTCTGCTCACTTTGTATTTTTGGTTTGAATTGTTTACACTAGTAAATTTTTCGTCCCTTTATAGCTTCTTTTTCATCGTTGAAATTATGATTGCTTACTTTAACAGGGTGGAAAGATATCGCATTTGGTACTCATACATGTACCTTATCTTTTTTTTCATATATATGTCTGCTGTATAGTTCGACTACTTTTATTATACAAAATCGAAAACGGTCCTTTCAGAACAAGTACCAATTTGCGTATTTGTAAACTGTCATGTCGTTGGTACACCCAGTGGCGAATTTGAGGGGAAGCATCGGGGGTTTGGCCTCCTTTTGTTATAGGATCATAAGATTGAATACTTTCCCTTTATCCTTGTTTAGAAACCCCTTTCTAAAAATTACTAGATCGACCCCTGTACACAGAACTAGAACGCATTGTTTTCCTGGCGGTACAGACCACCACTGTCACTCTTTTTTGTAGTACATGTAACTATTAACGCTAAATTTTGTTCATAAAGATGGTGCACATACAATTGTGTGGTTATAGATTTCCTAAAAAAAATTATTCTGAATCCATGTAGCATGTGGCATGACATAATTATGGTGAATTTGTGAAATCACAGAAAGCTTATTTGTTTGTTTTTATTGAGGATTTTTATATTTTCAATGCATGACAATGGTGGAATAAGTATCAAATATGTTTTTAAGAGAAAAAAATATACTATAGCTGTAATAACAATCTACAGATCTCTGATTTCGTCATACTACATATTAACCTGCATTCTCGTTCTTCATTCTTATTCGTATTTATAGTTTGGGTTCTGTAAATTCGGTCTAGAATATAAGGAGATTTTGGTTTTATTTACGTCAATAATAAAGCAAACAAACCAACAACAACAACAAAAAACAAGCCAAAAAGACATCCAGAGAGCAAAGTGATTTTTTCGGCTTGCAGTACAAACTACAATTATAAGTATAAAGAACAGTTATATTATAACTATACCATGCAAATAGTTCTCTAGTTCCATGCCATAGTAAAGTGAAAATGACTTACTTTCATTTTATATCTTTAAAGAGGCAAGATTAGCAAATTTTGAAACTTTTAATAAACAATATATAGCAAAATAAAATATTCATAAACAAGAATGTGTCCCAAGTACACGGATGCCCCATCCGCACTATCATTTTCTATGTTCAATGGACGGTGAAAATGGGGGGAAATCTCTAATTTGGCATTACAATTAGAAAGATCATATCATAGGGAACATGTTTACTAAGTTTCAAGTTGATTGGACTCAACTTCATCAAAAACTACCTCGACCAAAAACTTTAACCTGAAGCAGGACGAACGGACGAACAGACGAACGAACGAACAGATGGGCGGACAGACCAGAAAACATAATGGCCATAAATGGGGCATAAAAATGAATCCAAAGAGAAATCACAGCTTATTAATGTGGGCGTAAGGGAAACGAATACAACCTATCTGGAAAACTATATAATAAAATACAAAACTATGTATTATGATTGATAAATCAATCAGAACTGCCACACAACAGCGATACAAATGACAATAATCATTGAAATACAAATCGTTGCTTCCAGAAATTTCAAAAGTTCCATTTCTGTTATATCCTGTCTGCAAGCTAAAAAGCCATTGCCCCAGTAGAGATTCAAAAATAGTTATTATTTCAATATCGGATAAATTAATTGACTGTACAATCGCTTGCGAGTTAACTGTACTATCACTTAGGCCTTTCCTGTACAACCGCTTGGCCAACTTCTCAAAGTTCATTTTCAACAGAAAAATAAGGAGATGTGACACGATTTGCAATTAGACAACTATCCATCAAATTAATTGGATATAAGCTATGTTAGGCAACCATGCCTTATAGTCGGCTATATATAAAAGCTCCCGACATGAACAAATACGGAACAATTAAATTAAAACACTAATGGCCTAATTTATAAAGAGAAGAAAAAAACAATTTACGAAAAACAATATGACGGACATGAACCAACGGCAACTACAAGCCACTGACTTGGGACAGGCACATAAAGAAGGTGACGTGATCAACATGTGTGTGTACGCTCAACCGCCTAAAACGAAGAGTGGATGTAAGCAATTATAGGCAACAATACAGCCTTCAATAACGAGAAAAACCCCTTACGTAAAGTCGAACGATTAATAAAAGGCCTGACATGAAAATATGATTTTTTTTTAGACTTTAACCACAGTAAATGTATCTTAGCTTACAGAAAAACTAAGTTTAGTTATAAATAAAAATACGGATAAACGTTTTTTTTTTACAATGTTCACTTTTGAAAGCTATCTCATGATCATAAACAAGCTTCTGTCCTTATTTGGTAAAAATCCAGGATAATTTAAGAAAGTTATTAAAGTTTAAAACACTTTACCCACAGAGTGAATATTTGTGGACGCAAAAGACGGAATGTATAGGATCGCTATGTTTCGTTTCTGTGATAAACTGTTATACTTTGCGAAACATGTGTATCTTCTATATCAGTATGTGATGGTAAACAAACTCTATACATTTTTTTTTTCTATTTTAAAATACTTTAATAAAACATTACAAGAGAACTTTAAAAAATGTGAACGTACGGATTAAGCAAACGAAATTAAAAGAAACAAAAACAAAAACAAAAATTAATAGAAAATACACTTTTACATAGAAGAAAAATTATAACAGACAGAAAAACAAAATGGATTCGGTAGTAACAACTAAACGAGAAAAAACAACACGAAATAACATAACATATACATTTTTAATCAGTATACTAGTGTCTTCAAAACTGGTCTAGGCTGAACGAACATGAATTTCTATAGATTACTATCAAGTGAGTGTGGCACGTATTTTAGGACATCAAATAACTTTCTAATTACTATAGATATGATTATAAAATTTGAAATTATTTATTTTTAGAACGTCTACTTCAATATGCAATGTACCTTATGTCAAATGTATCATTCCAGCAGGTCCTTATAGCAATTTTTTGTTCTTAGTGCTCTAAGGAGGTCCTGTGCGGTTATGGATTCTTTTTTTTCGGAAAATATTTCTTTTGGCAATTATTTTAAAATTTTTAAAATTTAAAAATAATCTACATACACTTTTACATATTCAATACATTTTAGGTAGCATAGAGTTACAAATATACAAGCATACATTTTTGTTAAAAAAAATGCTATGTCAATATCGTATATCTTTTCAACGGGTGCGTCTAAACACTGCTAAGGACTCCTTAGTGCACTAACGACTTATAACATGCCACTAAGGACTAGATGGGGTGCTGTTACATGTTATTTCTTTTTATATTATGGTAGAGATTGATATTTAATGCATAAATTTCAAATTTTATAGAAAAATAATCATAGATAAATTAAATATTCAACATTATTAAGGCACGTGCCTGTTTTTCTTTGATATGCCGAAAATCAATGAACCGTTTGACACGTGTCAAATTACATAACTGATTACAGGGGAATCCTGCTATCTGTTGTGTTTAACTAATATACTAAATTTTCGGTTTTGTTATATGTGCGTATAGTTTGAACAATGTTGTCAATAGTGTTTAGGAAGAAGCTGTCATAAAACGATTTAGAACGTTAAACCTTAGGGCGTATTAAGTTTCCACAATTTTAGCAAAAATCCAGTTTTAATTACGGCGTAAAACGCCGCCTTAAACTACACATACGGAGGTACATGTATGATACCAGAGATACATTATATAATATGTCTCTGATGATAACATGTCTGGTGAACGTATGATGTAACTGTGAAATAGCCATTGTAATTGCTACGTTATTTTATGGATCGTTGATTTTATTACCTTTTAATTATTGGCACGCGCCCTCTTTATAGATTTTTCTTTATAAATTTAAATAAAGTTGTTAAAAATTTGGTGTTAGCAAAAGTCTTAAAATATGAAAAATTTATATAAAAAGTGTCCAAATTCAAAACATTATCAAACTCTCTAAAAATGCCTAGAATGCAGGATTTTGCACCATTCATTTCATACCCTCCAAAAAAAATGTTCGCCTCGCTTCGCTTGGCTCAATTATTTTGCCTCACTAAAATAAGATGTTTGTTACGGCCTTGATACTGTTCTCGTTCTTTTGTTAATGTAACGTTTTAAATTTGCAATTACTTTTTTCAAAGAATAAATACGCAAATTAACACTAGTATATATGAAAATAAAATAAAATTAGAAACAGTCATTGGCAAATACTTTATTTACTCAACAAAACAAACTACTAAAGTTTATATAAAATTATATATTAATTCTCTAATCTCTTCAAAAAAGACCAACAGAAATAAAAAAAAAAAAGTCAACCAATGGTTTTATGTTTTTAAAGGTGTCAGACCACCAATTAAAAATCCCAATCTGTTCAACCAAATTTTGCAATTTTCACAGCTTTCTAAATATTTTACCTTAAGTTTAACTTCATAGAAACCAGGTATATCCTTAATTGTACATGTATCAGCTTTCTACATGCCAATTTTCACCATACTTTAAAAGCCTTCTAACAAAATAACTGACCTTCAAACAGAGGTACTCCAAAAAAAAAAAACCTGGTTTTCTGGAAATCTAAAATTAGTATACTATGGAGCGCATTAATCCTCAATTTTTAATGCAAACTCATAGACAAGTAAATTTTGGCTCAAAATGATCTAGATATATTTCTCTTTCACCAAAAGTTTCATTTCTGCAAATGTGTTGGTTATTTTAAGTAAACAAGGACATCAAAAGCACTATTTTGTGTCAGAGTAGGGCTAGTTTAACATACGTTCTAAATTGGAGGGTGTAATTGGGGGTCTGACACCTAAACAATTCAAAATAATATATACGTTTTTCATTTTAGCATTTATATTGTACATTTTTTGTAATTAGAATGTATCATCCACATGAAGGGGCGTAACTCCTAATATCATAATGTCACACTAAACGGATCTTAACCCGATCTAGAAGTTTTGAATGTTTCTTTTTATGATTGGTCTTAATTTGTCCAAAACAGTCTTAACAGACTTGATTGAACGCTAGAGCCATCAATCTTGAATAACTTGACATGGCTGAACGGACTATACACAACATATCTGAACAGTGTCTTAAAATCTGAAAAGTCGTAACGTTTTTCCCTAGCGGTAAATTAAGTCGATCAAGACTTGATCAGACCAAAATGACCGTTTCAGACTTAAATCTGGCTACTAGTGCATTGACGGCCATGTCATAAAATTGCCTTTAAATGAAATCAATCTAGATGAAGTTTACATTATGATTTGTGAAAACATTTGTACTTGTTATGACTTTCGAACTTTTATATCTGGGCGTCACTGGTAAGTCTTGTGTGGACGAGGCGCGCTTCTGGCGTATATAATTTTAAACCTGGTGACTTTTGTTAGCTATTATTCATGTGTTTCTTTGTCTAAAATGTTCTCCTATTTATTTGTATTGTAGTACTGTAATGTTGGGTTGTCATTTTACTGTTATATTCAACATTGCCATTAAAAGAGGGACGAAAGATACCAAAGGGACAGTCAAACTCATAAATCTAAAACAAACTGACAACTCCATGGCTAAAAATGAAAAAGACAAACAGAAAAACAATAGTACACACGACACAACATAGAAAACTAAAGAATAAACAACACGAACCCCACCAAAAACTAGGGGTGATCTCAGGTGCTCCGGAAGGGTAAGCAGATCCTGCTCCACATGTGGCACCCGTCGTGTTGCTTATGTGATTACAAATCCGGTAAATAGTCTAATTCGGTAGGTCATATTCATGAAAGAGAAGGGGATTGTAGTTACGACGTAAGGAACATATCCGATATTCTAACTTAATTTAAACAGTATTTATTAATGAAAAATTACAAGATAAAATACTACAGTGCTACATAAAGTTCTAATATGGGATTCGGTAACAAGTTAGGAAAAACTTATATAAATCCATAAATAGTAAATGGATATGTTTGTAGTCATCGTATGGTGACCTTAACTGTATAGTTGTTCAAGTTGATGCCATTTTTAATCTCTGGTAGAGAGTTGTCTCATTAACAATCATAGCACATCTTTATATCTATACAGTAAGAAAGATTTGTAATCAGTTTATTTACTTTTAATAAAAATGATCCCTTATCATATCAGTTATTCTCTATGAAAATTAAAGCGGGAGGTTTGGCATGCCACAAAACCAGGTTCAACCCACCATTTTTTCTTTTTTAAAAATGTCCTGTACCAAGTCAGGAATATGGCCATTGTTATATTATAGTTCGTGTGTGTGTTACATTTTAACGTTGTGTCGTTTGTTTTCTCTTATATTTGAGTGTGAATTCACATTACTATAAGACGTGTCAAGGTACTTTTCTATCCCAAATTCATGTATTTGGTTTTGATGTTATATTTGTTATTCTCATCGGATTTTGTCTAATGCTAATTCCGTGTCTGTGTGTGTTACATTTTTATGTTGTGTCGTTGTTCTCCTCTTATATTTAAGCGTTTCCTTCGGTTTTAGTTTGTTACCCCGATTTTGTTTTTTGTCCATCGATTTACTGTTACCTTTATTTAACTAATTGTGTCTTACAATATAATGAACAGATTTAGTTGTTACTAAAATGTGCGTGATTTAGTATATCACTTACGGCGATAACCAGTGTAACACATTAACCGTTTTGTATTTTTGAAACTATGTTCGATACCCATCAGATAATCAACATGAAATAAAAGTGAGGTTTCAAACATGATTTAATTTCACATTCCGATTTAAAGTAATGGATGGAATTTTACTTAACCTACAAATTGTCGAAACTCAACTCAAAATATATTCTGCAAAATCTGACCAGATCCTGTCACTGGATGTTCTTTGCATCGAAATAAAACACATTTATTCTAAAACCAGTTGTTGGCATGACATGGGTTATGTTCTTCTCATATATATTATATGATGGTATTATACTCAACCTCTAACGGGAAGGATTGTGCTTATTACTCATATGATGAAGACATAATCTTTTAATCAGTTAAATTAAGGTCTTGGGTTGGCATATCAGTAACTGCTAGTAGTCCTTTGTTAATTTATGTATTATTGTCATTTTGTTTAGTTTCTTTAGTTACCTATTCTGACATCGAACTCGGACTTCTCTTAAACTGAGTTTTACTGTGCGTTTTGTTGTGTGTTTGTTTTTCTACATTGGCTAGAGGTATATGGGGAGGGTTGAGATATAAAACAAAACATGTTTAACCCCGCCGCATTTTTGCGCCTGACCCAAGTGAGGAGCCTTTGTTTTTAGTCTTGTATGCTTTTTAATTTTAGTTTCTTGTGTATAATTCGGAGTTTATCATGTGGTTCATTATCACTGAACTAGTATACATATTTGTTTAGGGGCCAGCTGAAGGACTCGTCTGGATGCGGGAGTTTCTCGCTACATTGGTGGCCTTTGGCATGTCTGCTCTATGGTCGGGTTGTTGACTCTTTGACAAATTCCCCATTTCCTTTCTAAATTTTATCGTAAATGGCAGGTGGCATCTATTGTCGAATTGTGTGTAGGAATTTCACAGAGAATAACTGATATGATAAGGGATCATTTTTATTAAAAGTAAATAAACTGATTACAAATCTTTCTTACTGTATAGATATGAAGATGTGCTATGATTGTTAATGAGACCAGAGATTAAAAATGGCATTAACTTGAACAACTATACAGTTAAGGTCACCATACGATGACTACAAACATATCCATTTACTATTTATGGATTTATATAAGTTTTTCCTAACTTGTTACCGAATCCCATATTAGAACTTTATGTAGCACTGTAGTATTTTATATTGTAATTTTTCATTAATAAATACTGTTTAAATTAAGTTAGAATATGAATATTAACATTATGATCCTGAGGGCACTTGAGCATGCATTTAAAACTTTTATTTTTTATCCAATTGCAAAACATAAAAACAAAACGTGAACTAGCTATAAATGATACTTAACTTCATTCACTATAAAGATAATAAAGCATGACAAGTTTATCTTGGATTTTTAAATACAGGATAATGATAAAATTTTCACAGAATGGATATAGTGTACTTTTTCCAGTTAAAATTTATCAACGTTTATTAGTAACTAATGTGAATGATAACATCGTTTGGATTTGTTTTATAAAGAACTCAAAATTAGCAGAGAGAAAATACACAGAATAACTGTCAAAAAAATTATAGTGATTTGGATTGACACTCATTTTCTCGAAATATATATAAAAATTAGCGTATCTTGTACATAAAATTTTGTAATCTTGCCCTAATTTGTTCGTACTTGATACTGATCAAAAGTCTCATAAAAATGCAACATGATTTTTGTGGATGATTAGTGAGGATATGACTGGAATAGATAGTAATTATTTCATAGCAAAAAATATACAGTAAAATTGAGAATGGCAAAGGGGAATGTGTCAAAGCGACAACAACCCGACCATAGAGCAGACAACAGCCGAAGTCGACCAATGGGTCTTCAATTTAGCGAAAAACTTCCGCACCCGGAGGCGTCCTTCAACTGGCCCCTAAACAAATATGCATACTAGTTCAGTGATAATGGACGTCATACTAAACTCCAAATTATACACAAGAAACTAAAATTCAGAATCGTACAAGACTACCAAAAGACAGAGGCTCCTGAATTGGGACAGGAGCAAAATTGCGGCGGGGTTAAACATTTTTCTCGGATGTAATTTATGACACTTGGACTGATTCTTTTTTTTTTTTTTTGGAAATCCTTCTTTTTTTTTTACTATTATTCATAAATCATTCCCACTCAGCGCATTAGCTTTTAATTTATTTTAGCATTACTCTTTTATAAAGGTCAAAATATTTTGATAAAATAAATTTATTTTGTTTATATTTTTTACAAACATTCCCAAAACACAAAACTTCATCATTTCAGGTTGTTAGAAAGTTATTACGAACAAAATTACCTAGGTTTTTAATTTGTTTTGTAATTTTGTTTCTTTTTGTCTATGCAATTTCAAGGATAAATTACTCTAAAACTATAAACCGTTCGTACCAAATGTCCTTGCAAAGGTTGCTTGAAAGCATAATCGAGTGCACACAATATTGTTTTCTATAAATACAAGTAACCACATGAAATTCGTACTAATTTACAGTTAAAAATCCTCAAAATAGATATTTATATACTGAGTGCCAATGAAAACGTAACACTTGTAAATTTCAAATATTTTAAAATATATAATTAATTTTTTTTAAATGATTACCTATAACGGTTAGAAAATGAATCGTCAGACTTCTTTCGACAACGTTACGCTTGAATTATTTTAGAAAAAAAGTTACGTGCTTGGTTACAAAAAAGGGAGATGAGTCGAGTGCACCGCTATTTAACGCACGAGTGATTTTCTCATTGTGTGTTTTGGAAAGCCTCGCTTAAGAATTGAAATTTCCCATCCTTTTTTGTTAGCATCTGCAATAAACTAAGCCGTAGATGCCAAGACTTTTAGACAATCAGAGACATGAAGTTTGGGGCATGGTGCAAGGAGGCATTTCAAGTCGTGAAATTGCACGCAGAATGCATTGTTCAGCCTCAACAATTACCAGACTTATCCAAAGATTCAACCAAGCTGGGTCTTTGAATGATAGACCACGTCCCGGAAGACAGAGAGCAACTACTGCCCAACAGGACCGATACATTCGTCTTCAGCATCTGCGAGATCGGTTCCGTACGGCTGTCCAAACAGCACGGGAGACTGTCGGCGTCCATAGGAGACAAATTGGAGCAAACACGGTAAGACGCCGTTTGCGCAGCAGTGGATTGAGGGCACGGAGGCCTTTCCGTGGTAACATGCTGACAGCAGTACGACGCCAAAACCGCTTAAGATGGACACAACAGCGTCAGAGATGGTCACATAGGCAATGGATAACTGTCTTATGGACGGACGAATCAAGATTCCATCTTCGCCGTAGTGATGGACGAACTCGTGTGTGGAGACGAAGAGGAGAACGCTGTGCAAATTAATGTATCCAAGAGACAGATCGTTGGGGTAGTGTCATGGTATGGGTAGGAATATCATTCAACCATTAAACTCCTCTCATCACTATCAATGGCAATTTAAACGCTCAACGCTACATTGATGAAGTTTTACGACCGACCGTTATACCGTTTATGGCTGGACATCAAGATGTTAATCTTTTTCAGCAAGATAACGCTCGTGCGCACTCCGCACGACTCACAACTGCATTTATCAACAACAACCATGTTCAGACATTACCATGGCCAGCCTTTTCGCCGGATTTGAGTCCAATTGAACACTTATGGGATCAAATTGGACAAGCCGTAAGACGACGACAGCCACCACCAGTTACGCTGCGCCAACTCGAAATTGCATTGTGAGAAGAATGGACAAACATTCCACAACACCGTATCCGACGTCTGGTCAGGTCAATGCCACGTCGTTGTAGAGCTTGCGTTGCAGCACGCGGTGGACACATTCGTTATTGAGACTGTGAGTTAATGAATTGTAGCGTTGTGTTGCATTAATGTATTGCATTCGAATCGTGGTAATTGAACATTTTTGGTTGACTTTTATCTTTAGATAAACCCTTTAACTGTCTTTAACAATTACTACACACAAAATATTATTTTTTATAAAAATGTTATTTCTAAAAAACTTAGTGTTGCGTTTTCATTGGCACTCAGTATATATATGTAACACTCAGAAACGTGTCCCTCCCTTCAAACTTGACCGATGCCACAAAACGTGTCCATATGACACATCTTTCAAATATATAAAGTTGATGACAGACGCTAGATCGTGTCCTTCTCATAAACACATGTCCATTTTTTAGTAACGCTCAAAAGTGTTAATTTTAATGAACAAGTGTTTCGTTATGGAAAATGTTGTTGGAAATAAAATTATATTGAGGTTATTAAAGTAACCTCTGTTACTCCGGTAACATGGGTTCCATGATTTCAAGCCGAATGATGAAAAAGAATGTCAAATAAAAAGCCGGCGCAGCTGTCATGTACGTTTTCCCCAACTCTAATTCCATAACAAATATGATTACTATTTTGTGTGTTCCTTAAAGTCAAATAAATATCCACATTTAGAAATAACGTCAGTTCACATTGCGGACCCTGAGATCTGCTCAAATTTTACAAAGTCACCATTTTAGATATTCGTCTTTTGATTCCGTATAGTTTTTAGTCTTCGAGATTTTGTAAAAAAAAAATATAACCTTCATTGAACTAGGATAGCGATTTTATTAGATTCCCCTTTGAAATCCAGCGAAATGAGACACATCATTCAATCGTTTCCATTGATGGAATTCGACTTAAACAATTATCGAAGTCACAGATGACATAGTACCTCAAAAGGTTTGAAACTTTATCACGTTTTAAATTATACGTGTTTCGTCGAATAACAATAGTGGTACACGTTTGGGGATTAAACATTAGACACGTTTTAGTCAACAGAACTTGTTGGTAGATTGGACCTTTTTTTTATCGACACCTTTTTATTTGATTAATGTATTCTTTTATCAACTATAATATTTAGAACGAATAACTATTTAAAATAAGATGAAAAGATATCGTTTAGACAAATATATTTACATAGACAAAGGGGCTTAGTCCGTGTCAAATTTTGTATATATGTAAAATAAAGTTCGTTTGCGTGTTGAAAGTTTCATTCGTACAGTTAATTTAAACCAACAGAGGATTTTCTTATTGTATTTTTGACTGATTTTTCAAGCACACAAAAGATTATTATATCGGAAAAATCCATTTTGATGAAATCAATTGTAATACTGTTTGCATTAAGATTTGTGAACCTTTAAAAAAAGGAAATTGATATGGTTGTTATATTTTGAATTCAAGTTTGCATGACTTACTAAAACATTTTCAATGGATATAGTGTGAATAAATCATTAACAGCCAGAGAAAAATATGAAATTGTGCAAAATATCAACATATTCAATGACCGTGAATGTGGACATGTGTATAAACATACATGTAATATTTATATCATTAAGCAGTTCAGTGTTTCTGCTGTTCTGGTTTGTTTCCTCTTATAGTTTTAATACTTTTAAACAGCGATACTCTGATGTCTAAATCAATATTTATACATATAAAAACTATTTTAAAGGTCTAAATACAAATTTGATTTTCAATACACTGTTGAAAGCCATATGATGACCTATGTTTGCTCAAGTCCACGTTATTTGAAAACCAGTGAATATTTATCACAACCACACCTTTTAATTTTTTTAAAGTATTTGTCATGAATGTGTTCTTTCTTATGTGTTAGCATGAGAACAAAATATAACAGTGCTTATCAATAAGTATTCAACCAAGGTGTTAATTTGACCGATAACAAAATGACTTTCTTATTTTTTCCATTTTAAATTTATTGACTACATATTAGAATTTTTTATTATATTGCTGGTTACACCATTAGTGCCCTACAGAAGAGATACACCAGGTACTCTACTAAGAAGTTGTCCGTCATAAATAAATTTACAGACAATTCTTCGGGTGTTAACTTTGTGAAACAATATGACAAGTGATACAAGACACAAGACCGTGGTGGCCTTCAGAGACCATCAGATTCCCTGTTCTTATTAATCCGTGAATTAGAGACAAATATTCGCAAAACAGTTGAACCTACATATAGTGCTAGTTCGCTTCTTATTGATCCTTGAAAAGAAGCTATGATGGAAGGGCGCATGGTAAAACATTATTGTGACATTCTTATGCAAGGTGAAACTGCAGATATTGTGTCAGCTATAACTGAAGACATCATTCATTTGTTTTTAACCATCCGTGGCTTTGCTGTTACTCGCATAGAACGCAATAAACTGACCAAGAAAGCAAAATCTCAACCCTCATCCAGTCTAAGACAAGCATTTAAGGAGAAATCTTTAAACTGTTGACACTGTGAAATTTAGTTTTGTTCTGTTCATACATGAAATATAATTATTTAAATTATTTCCACATGATCTTGATGTAACTTTTGTATGAACATGAATATTTAAAAAAGTGAAATGTGTACATGTCTTTTTATTCATTGTCTTTCATAACACTGCTTTACAACTACTACTGTCACTCTTAAATATTTCACTTGACCTTTAAAAATATGTTATACATGCATTAAAGGAGATGTGAGGTCTAAACATGTCAATATTAAAGACAGCAACCCAACAACCAAAGTAACTGAAAGAAAATTTAGCAGCAATCCAACTACAAAACTTATCTCATACGGCCTACACTAAACAGGAACAATATAAGGTCTCCAACAAATGAGGGACGAAATGAATTTATTTGTATCCACGACAACTATCAATATTCTGTCAATATAAGATAACAAATAAGAACAATTGTGGTACTTGGACCTAGCACATCAGGAGCAAAACAAAGAAATATGACAAATATAAATACAATTTTGGTGTCAGAACATTGAACTCTGGTGGATAGTTGTCTCATTGTAATTCATACGACTCTTATTTATATATATATCCTTGACCCTTGGATTCTTGTCTCATTGAGAATCATGTATAATTTCTTATGACGACCACAGCAAAACACAGGAACTCATGAACATGAATTGAACACTACTAAAGTATCAGGGACACATACAACTTTATGTACGTAAATTTATCCAGGATAGCTTTTAATAATAGAGATTTGTTCTTGTTGAAAGTTTTATTTTCACACAACAAATGCACAATATAAAATTATAGTTCAAGCATGTGACAAACATTGAACATTTTCTAACTCTCTCAATTTCTACACATTCATAAAACAATGAAACAATTTTGTACAAATATAGATTGGCGCAATAAAAAAAACCATCATATATTACACTTTATACACAATTTATTTCACATATTTGTTGTCTCAAAAACTACATAACTTAATTACATTTTTAGACAGAAACATGCGAGAGAAAACACACTTCACTAATAGGCATGTTTAAAAAAAAAGTTGAATATTTTTCCTGTATATTTGAAATTAACATCGAAAAATTAGAAATAATTAACTATAAAATGCATAAAGATTTATGAATTGCTATTTACTGTATTGAGTATTGGATCTGGTCCAAAAACACCAAATCCTTCATATAAGGTAAATATTATGATGACAAACATGACAACATGAAATAGGAACACAACAAATAATCACAGTGTTGTCTCAAATTTGCACACACAAGATACAACATTGTACAATGCATGTTAGTAAAAAATTTCCATACTCCACCATACAAAGAAAAACTCTATCAAATGCAAGGACTCAACTAAAAATTCAAATCATATTTTAAACTTGCACCCTTACAAATGTTTTCTCAATTTCATAAGCATCAACATGACCAATGGTTTACTAAGACTATTTTTAGTTTGTGTACTATAAATGATACCAGCAATCATACGTGTACAATTGTACATACATGTATGTACCATATGCATGTGTACAGTTCACTTTTCAAGTTTACATGAAAATGTTTACAAACTACCAAACACTCATTTACTGCAATTAGAATTGCATACATAATACATTATTTGGAAATAAATACATATGACAAGTATACATGTAAATTAAACTTGTACAAAAAGACTTCTTGCATTATTAACATTAAAATGTTCTGCGCTTTGGTAGCGAAGTGTTATCAATCACAAAGTTCCTGTCTCTCTGGTTACTGACATTTCCTCGTTTGGGTGCCAAAGCTTGAGCTCCAACCACTCTCATGGAGGTCATCATATGACGAACATCATTCACTGTAGGGTTGTTATTGTCCCCAACCCTGTGTTGGTAGTGTCCAAAATGTTGCTCCAAGGGATCTTGGTTAAAGTGATGTGTGAGGACAAACTTTGCGCCAGATTCTAAAAGAAATTTAACACAGTCTACAATTGAAAACACACTGATTTTAAAACCTGTCAATGTTTGATGACTCAATTGCATTCCTTTGCGTTGTTTCCTTGAAAAATTACCAGCTCTGTGCATCACTTATTGTTCCCAGGAATCAAAGTACTTAATAAAGTCTACTCTCAACCACTGTAATCTTTCATCATTGACTGGTGTATATGGTTCAAGGTCAGGATTTCTCTTATTTCTACCTTCATATAAGTTTCTTACATTCAAACAATCAAACAATTTGTTCATAATTCTGATGAAATTAACTGTCTCAGTTACATTATCTCCATACATCATTTTAAGGGCATTCGCTACTGTGGAGCTCAAAACTTGTGCTGCAATGTTGACTTTCATGCAACCGTAGGTTGTCATGTCAAGGAGACTTCTTGTTAATTTTGAACACGGACTGTACATTGATAGTTCACAATGGTCTTCAAACAATTTCAACAGATGCATCCACGAAATATCTTTCCCATCTTTCCACATTTTTCTGGTGTTTTTGTGTGAATATGAATTGCTGAAACAGTTTCTAGTTGTTTTCACAAGATGGGGAACATCTGAGATGAAATAAAGTTTTCTTTCGTCTTCGGCATAAGGATTGGTTGTGTAATGAATAAATTCATTCACCTGTCCATGAATGTTGAAGAACTTCCTATTTGCAGATGCGCCATCACAAGTCAGAAAGAGTACTTTAAGTTGAGCATAACCGGTCTCTAAAATGCGAATAGCCTTCCAAATAATTGGATAAAGATAATCAGCAGTAATACTTAAGGTAGCAAAGCCTGCTAAAGGGAATTTTAAGTCTGTTGCAACACCTCTCACCATCAACACAAGCATGTATTTGGCAATGTCTGCATCTGTTTCTGTAGAACTTGTATCTTTCATACTTCTTTCAAAGTTCATAATCTGGTTTCCGACCTTATCTAGATTGCAATATCCAATTAGTTCGCCACTATGTTTATCGTACACCAAGTCTGACTTAACTTTAATTTCGTCGAACAGAAGTCCTACATAATTCTTCCATGGATCAACTGTACTGTGCATATCTCTTTTCGAAGCCTCATTTTTAGCTCACCTGGTCCGAAGGGCCAAGTGAGCTTTTCTCATCACTTGGCGTCCGTCGTCCGTCGTCCGGCGTCGTTAACTTTTACAAAAATCTTCTCCTCTGAAACTACTGGGCCAAATTTAACCAAACTTAGCCATAATCATCATTGGGGTATCTAGTTAAAAAAATATGTCCGGTAACTCGACCAACAAACCAAGATGGCCGCCATGGCTAAAAATAGAACATAGGGGTAAAATGCAGTTTTTGGCTTATAACTCAAAAACCAAAGCATTAAGAGCAAATCTGACAGGAAGTAAAATTGTTGATCAGGTCACGATCTATCTGCCCTGGAATTTTCAGATGAATCGGATAATCGGTTGTTAGGTTGCTGCCCCTGAATTGGTAATTTTGAGGAAATTTTGCTGTTTTTTTGTTATTATCTTGAATATTATTATAGATAGAGATAAACTGTAAACAGCAATAATGTACAGCAAAGTAAGAACTAAAAATAAGTCAGTATGACCAAAATAATCAATTGACCTCCTAAGGAGTTATTGCCCTTCATAGTCAATTTTTAATAATTTTCTTAAAATTTGAAGATTTTCAATAACATTTTCCACAGAAAGTACTGTTATAGATAGAGATAATTGTAAGCAGCAACAATGTTTAGTAAAGTAAGATCTACAAACACATCACCATCACCAAAACACAATTTTGTCATGAATCCATTTGTGTCCATTGTTTAATATTCACATAGACCAAGGTGAGCGACACAGGCTCTTTAGAGCCTCTAGTTCAGTTCTTTCACTACATCTGGCAAAAAACCATTGTCACTTTTAGTATAATGCGAATAATCGATTCGCTCACAATAAACCAGTCCATCTATAGATAGGTGTTTTAGGATAAACTCATCAATGAAGTGTCCAGTCATTGTTTTTTAAATTCCTTTGATGACACTGATAGGTGATTAGAAATCAGTAATAATTATAACGGCTATCATCCTTATCACACACATCTTCAAATAGACTGTCCTTATGTAAATTAAAACGTAAGCTCCGCCCGATCAGTTGAAATGACATTGGTAATAGGCAGCACTTGATTTGTGACGCAAGTACAGACACCATCTTAGTATCATTGGGTGCCATCGCATACCCTTCAATGACTTCACATTCATGCTCTTTTGTTGTTCTGCCCAGAAAAGGCGTTGATAGGAATTGGCATCAGGAAAGGCTTTCATTATTTCAGTCGTACATGCTGCCATTGTATCTTGCATTTCAAGTGTCTGACAGAAGTCTAATGTTACACCTTTACTGCTAACCTCACGTTGAAACTTCAGTTGAGTTTTGTCAATTTCATTCTGTAGGGTTGTTATTCTGTCTTTCTGCTGGTGAATTTTGTAATTAGTTCAGTACGGGACATCTTGGTATGTCCTATAGTGCTGTGTAAATAGTTTGGTATGTTTTCCTTACTTTTTCTCTCTTTTTCTTCTCTTCTGTGTTTTCTACTTATCAGCACTCTTCGTAACTGTGTACAGGGTGAACATCTGTTTCCCTACACAAGTAGTAAACAGTTCATGCTTCTTACAGTTGATAAATAGGAAATGGTACCTTTAACTGCTTCAAAGTCGCCTTCTCGAAAACCTTGGCTACTTGCAGAACCTTCTGCGCTCACGACAGGTGTGCCCACTGGTATGAAAGCCATTAAAACTGCCTCGAAATTTCCTGTACACACAAAATAACTTTGTAATTTCATAAGTAATGTTTGGATGTGTTTAACACTGTCAAAAACTCTTGGTAAACCGATCCATAGGTCATGGTCTTGGCTGAGCTGGATTCTGTGTACAATACTTTGGCAAAAAATCTCTATTTATCATCACATTTAATTTAACAGATATTCTTTCAGCGGACGGATATAAGAACATTATCTTGATTGAATCACTGGTTATATCTAAAACATATGGTGAACTGATGCAACCACTCTGGACAACATCTTGCTTTTAAAGTTTATCGAATGGGTTTGTATATGATGATGTCACACATTCGGTTTCCTCTATCATGTCTATAGCTACTTCTTCTTGATAGGAGGTACATTCTATGTCCTCTACAGGCTCAGCTGTGTACAAAGTAAAGTCAGGGTCAATCCTTTCTCCACGCACTTCTATTTTTTCTTTGAGACATAGTTGCACTATTTCCTCGTTTGGTATACTATAAGAATGGTCATTATGCAAGTCAGTAGATTGAACCTTTTTACGATTTCTCTGTGAAGGAACATCCTTCCTTTTCCTTAACTTTGGCATTCTGCAAATTAATAAAAACAGAATCGTTAGTCTAATTTTCACAGCCAATTGGGTTGGCATATAGCATGTAAAGTTATGGTTAAAAAGGTTAATATTGATTTTATTTTTAAACCTAACTAATTGGCCTAATGAGGTTTCCCTTAGGTAGGGTGTTCTTTTTACATTTAGTCTGGAGCAACATTCTGACTTCAACAATGAAAATTGAAGAAAATCTTTAGTTGTCGTTTGTTTATCATGTTTATGGGTTAAATAATTGTTTTTCGTTCATTATTTAATATTCAAGGCCGTTAGATTTCTTGTTTGAATTGTTTTACATTGTCATTTTGGGGCCTTTTATAGCTGACTATGCGGTATTGGCTTTGCTCATTAGCGAAGAACGTATGGTTACCTATAGTTGTTAATTTCTGTGTCATTTTGGTCTCTTGTGGAGAGTTGTTTCATTGGCAATCATATCACATCTTCTTTTTTATATTTAGGGTAGGTAAGGCTATTATTATAGAGACTAAAAAGTAGGGTTGGCAGGGTAACTGGAACCACACATGATTTTTTTTTATTTGGCCCTTAAGTTCTACACATGTCAATTATGTTGTTTGCCTAAAAAAATACTGACCTACCAACCCAACCCTGTCAGGCCTCTAACATTTTTTTTCTGAAGGTCGACTTTCAAAATAAACAATAAAGAAACATCTAACTACATCCTTAATGAAGGGGGATAGGACCTTTATCTTTTTAAACTCTGGATTGACCCTTTCAGGATGTCAGAATTTGTTTTTTTTAAATGCTGGACCTCAAGATTTCATGTATTTAAGCCCAGGATTTCTGGATCAGGACCCCTCCTACCCCCCACCTTTTGTTTCTAGATTAAAAGTGCAAACCCTAGCACACTTACATATTACATTGTATGGTTGTTTGACCTAATAATAATTTAAAATTCTTATACAGCTTCATGACTTTTATGCCTATTTGGTCAAATTCTCATGCATTTGACATTACAATTAGAATTTCATGTAATCTGATAATTTCTTTTATTCTTTACCGGGTTCACTACTGAATTTCAGTGTAATATTACCTGCTTCTTTTATCATGTATCACTATACAAATCCTTGCTTAACGTTTTTACTAGATTGTTACAAAAGATTTAAACAATTTATAACAAACGTCAACGAAATATTTCTTTATTTAATTATTTTGATTCAGTTTGACCTGCAAGAAGTCAAAACATGACTTTCAGATAGTACAATGTTTGAAATAAATTTAAATAGCTATTCATATCGAAATTATATAAAATTTGGCTTTGAAAAGATTAAACAACTGTATAGAATTTATCAATACGCTGTATAAGGTTTGAAAGATGTCTCTGTATGACGTAACATCTTAATTTAATTTTTGTCAATCGTAAGCACTTATTTCGCCAAGTAGAATGCATTTGAGCATAAACAGTAAATGATATTTTAACTACAGCAAATATAATTTACTATTTCATTCTCACGCTGATTACATAAATATCGTCTAGTTGCGTGTGTACGAAGATTAAGGTATGATATAGAACAAAGCACATACACTAGGTTTCTATTGTGTTGTCGTGAATTATCGAACACGAAGAAAAATAAACATGATCGATTCACGTTAGAAAACGAAACTTTTTAAAGAAAATGCAAAATTTTTATAAAATAGAAAAAGGACATATAAAAATATATGTGTACGAAATATGCACTGGAGCACTCAAGTCCGGACATTTTAAAACAAAAGAGCTAAACACGAGAAGGATATTGTTAAAAACGGGACCTAACATATTTATAATTCACTTCAGGTAAATTGACTGAGGGACTTGGAAAAAATAGACATCATCTTGTAGCTATTTATCCAACAAACTAGCTCATCTAATCTGAGACATGAACCAGAATAAAATCCACACACTCACTTCTACAGACCATAACAAACATCTGCAAGTACTTTTTTTTTTTTTTTTTTTTTTTTTATCCTAGAACAATATTGCAATGGAACCTTCTGCTCTTAGCTATGCTACACTAGACTGTTTCCGAAAACAGATCCCAATATCTCTCTTTGGCAAAGTCCATACTAATTATGTCAGTTTGGATGTTATTGTCGTTGTTTGTTGCAAGTTCTTGTATGAATGATACCGACTGAGTATATATGAATGTCAATGCAGTTGGGCTGTCATTACTTAGCTCTTTTTGGTACTTTTCTTGAACTTGGTCAGTTGCTTTGTTGTGATTAATCTCGTTCAATTATTTTATGATATAGTATTTTGAGAAATAGTGAAGTACTTCTTATTTGGATACAACGATTCCTCCTCATCCGGTATTGGCTCACTTGATGTTTCTTCTTTTAAAACTGACTATTTTAAGATGTCATCTTTTTCTGATGTCATGTCTTTTAGTTTGCCATCTGTTCTTAGTGCAAAAACCGCCTGTGCTGTCATCTTAGTGGTTTTTTTTTTATATATGTATAGAAGTTCTTTGACTGATGATGTTATCTGATTCTTCTACTGGTAGGTCAAAATCATTTTTTAATGTATTCCCAGTAGGCATTATGGGATAGCTGAAGCACGCCTCCGGGTGGGAGACTTTCTCGCGGCAATGATTTTGATTTATGTACAATTTCTCTATAAGGTTTGAGAACTTTACTGATTTAATTAAATGTAGATTGCCAATGGTGTTGTTTATATTTGTTGCTTAGTCATTTGTACAACTGTTTGAAACTTTTGGTCACTCTTCAACTTTGTACTTGTTTTCGCGTTCAAATTTTTTTTTATCTGGGCGTCGCTGGTTGGTCTTGTTTGGACGAAACGCGCGTCTGGTGTATTATATTATAAATCTGGTACCTTTTGATAGCTATCATTTGTGTGTTTCTCTGTCTCAAAAGTTTCCCATTTATGTGTATTGTAGTCCTGTCATGTAATGTTGTTATTTCAATGTTATATTTAACATTGCTTTAAAAGCGGGATGTTTAGCTAGCCACAAAACCAGGTTCAAGCCACCATTTTTTTTTGTACCCAGTCAGGAAAATTACCATTGTTATATTATAGCTCGTTTCTGTGTGTGTTTCTTTTAGTGCTGTGTATCTGTTGTGTCGTAGTTCTCCTCTTATATTTGATCTGTTTCCCTCAGTATAGTTTGTAACCTAGATTTGTTTTTTTCTCTATTGATTTATGATTTTCGAACAGCGGTGTATAACTGTTGCCTTTATTTAAGGTATTATGACATGTTAATCTTTGTACCCTGGGCTCCACAGGGTCCGTGGTAGTAAAGGGATAGATAGCCTGTTAGTCAGAAAATAGTAAAAAGCTTTGGTCCGTAATTGAACCGGAAGTTCAAAAACCGAATGTTTATATGTTGCTAGAGTCAAACAATGAGTCTGAGAAAATTTTCAAAAATATTTAAGAGAAGTAAATTTTTTACAATGTAGTTTATATTTACAGTAATTCTTCTTGTTTGATGTTACAAATGAAAATATGATGAAATGAAGGTAGAACTCACATTATTTCAGAAATATAGCAGCATCTTAATAGATCGACCTTGTTTTCAAACACATGCGCAAACTGTAATTGAATTATTCCATTAATTATTCTACAATTATCTTTGTACTTTGTAAAAAGATACTTAAACAATTTGTTACAAACGTCACCGAAAATAAAGGTCAACAGGTAAGTAATCAAACAGTACTTTAATATAGAGAGTAAAATGTTTGAAAAACACCCAAAAATAACGCATTTGAAAATATAACTGTATTAAATTTATGAATGGCAGATTTGAAAGATATCTACATGACGTAATATTTACATTTAATTCTTTAGAATTCTAGTCAATCGAGTATATAATGCATTAAGAGAACATAAAGTGCATTGGAGCATTAAGAGATCATAAAGTACATTGGAGCATAAAATAATCATATAAAATTTACAAGTGTGGAGACAGATTAGTGTGGATATTAACTGTTGGATAATTCAGATACAGTGGCGGATCCAGAACTTTTCCTAACGGGGGGGGGGGGGGGGGGGGGGCTCTGACTGACTTAAGGGTCGCCCTGGATCCGCCTATAAGGTATATATGAAATATGGTAATTTGGGACTATCAGTATTTTTTGCTTGATTTAAATATAGAAATATCATAAAGATATTGTCTACCCTTCAATTTATTTGAATCCACCCAATTTTATTTTGTTTTTGAAAATTTTGAGATTATTTTCTTTTCCGAAAAGATGTACAATTTCAGAGCTCAATAATCTTAAACACAATTATTGTCTGGAAAGTAGAAACATTTAGTTTAAAGATAGATATAGGATGATGTGGTGTGAGTGCCAATGCCATCCAAGTCACAATTTATAAAAGTAAACCATTATAGGTCAATGTAAAAATTGATTCCGACAACAAAAGTAGAAGTGTTATACACCATTGTACAAAAAAAATCAATTTAGATTTCCGGCATAACAAGTTTTGGGGAAATCGGCATACAATGGAATTTCGCGACCGGTTGATATTTAAAAAGTGCAAGTTAAATATCTTTTGTTATATTAAGGTATAATAGAGGTTTCTCAACATCTTACGAACGAACGAAAATTGACCCAACTTGACGTAACTTGCCGTAACGAGAAAAGAGGGATCATTCATTTATTCAATTATTTTGGACTATCGGCTGTGATCTTCTTCCCTTTGAAATGTCTTTTACATAAACAATATATACATTCTGGATTTTGTAAGACCATTTTGAGTCGTAAAAATATTATTTTGACTTGATATACATGTATTATAATATGATATACTATTTACGCTTTGTTCCAAACAGTTGAAAATCTAATTGATCAATAAACAGTGAATGGAGCTCTCCTTGTCTCCTTGTGCCAAAATCAGATAAAACCTTTCGTTTCGTGACTGATTTCAGAAAAGTAAATTCAGTCTCAAAATCTGATTCCTATCCAATTCCAAGGATAGACGATTGTATTGACAACATTGGTCAGGCAAAATTTGTGAGCAAATTTGATTTGTTGAAAGGTTATTGGCAAGTTCCATTGACACAGAGAGCTCGTGAAATATCAGCTTTTGTTACACCAGATGGCTTTTTTCAATATACTGTAATGCCATTTGGCATGAAAAGTGCACCAGCTACATTTCAAAGAATGATCAATAATGTTATAAAAGATTTAAACTTTTGTTATGCTTATATTGATGATCTAATTGTATGTAGTGATAGCTGGGAAAAGCATTTAACACATTTGTATGATACTTTTGATAGATTGTCACAATCAAATTTGACTGTTAATCTTGGTAAAAGTGAATTTTGTCAGGCCACTGTTGATTATTTAGGGCATACAGTTGGCCAAGGTCAAGTGAAACCTATTATGGCTAAAGTGGAAGCTATTTCCAAATTTCCTCCTCCTACAAATAGAAAACAACTTATGAGATATTTAGGCATGATTGGATTTTACAGAAAATTTTGTTCAAATTTTGCTACTGTGGTTCAACCACTGACTCATCTTTTACGAGAAGATTCTAAATTTATCTGGAGTGAAAATTGTCAAAACGCTTTTGAAAATAGCAAATCACTTTTAATTAATAGTCCAGTTCTGATTACTCCAGACTTTGAAAAACAATTTAAACTTGCCGTTGATGCAAGCGATATAGGAATTGGAGCTGTTTTATATCAAGAGACAGATGATAATGTTGAGAAACCTATATCATATTTTTCCAAGAAATTAGATAAATATCAGAAAAATCATTCAACTATTGAAAAAGAGTGTTTTGCAATGTTGTCAGCACTTCAACATTTTGATATATATTTGAATCCCACTGTATATCCTATTCTTGTTTGTACTGATCATAATCCTCTCACCTTCATACATAAAATGAGAAACAAGAATCAGAGGTTGACTAGGTGGAGTTTATTGTTACAGGAATATGATGTAATTGTAAAACATATTAAGGGTAAAGATAATGTAATAGCTGATGCTTTATCTAGAGCTTATTAAAACACTTTGTATATACTGTGTATATTTGTTCATATTATTCATGATAAGTTTTTGTTACACTAAAACTTCTGTTAAGGGGGGAGGTGTTATGATATTGTAATTATGTTATATAAATGATATTGTAATTATTGTATTTATTTATGTTGGCCTGATTTGTGTTGTATGGCCTGATAGTTGTTTACAGAATAATCTTAGAACTGTGCAGTTTAGAAATCACTGGAACAATTACAGAATGATTGGAACTTTCCAGAATGATCCTAATAAAAGATGCGTTATATAAACTTCTACATTTTACTAGAAACTTCCGTTGTAACTTTCTAGGATGTTCCATGATAGACTGTTCTAGAATCTTCCATGACAACTATATATATACAGACACTAAAGTTAAACTCTCACTCTTGCACTTGGACTTAGACATCGATAGACATTAGTATTCACCGCATTTGGATTGACATTTTTATTCTGCAAACAACATCATACTGGATTGTGACCGTAATATTCAGATTGGATTCCGAAAGATATCCGGATACAGATAAAGATAAAAGATTGGACTCATATTTTGACAGTTAAGTTAACAGTAATATTTATGTAATACTTCTTGTAAACATTTGTATAATAAATCTTGTTAAATTTTATAATTGATTTGTGTCTTTTGTTGGCTACAATTTAAAGACACAAATCAATTATAAAATTTGGCGAAGAATATAGAATATTTAGACCCAGGACAGCAATCGTACAAGAGGTTGAATAAACACGACACCATTCCTTCGAATTTCTAGGTACATATATGAAAAAGGGTTAATATAGAACTTTGGAATGGAAGGGGATAGGAATTTTTTTAAACTTATCAAGGATCACCTGCTCAATGGAAGAAGGTCTTTCGCAAACATGAGGTCAAAATAATCTAGACGTGAACGCCTCTGGTTTTTCATTTGTAAAAAAAACATTCTCGTATCCGGGGTACATTCGTTGCCCCAACTCTAAAATCCAAAATGAACACTTCTTGACCTTAAATGATCATAAGTACTTTATATTCCAGCTAAACAAACTCAAGAAGATAACTAAAGGGAAACATTAAAATAAATATTTAACAGTTAACACGTTAAAAAGATGTTCTGAAATGTATTTAGTTTTTTTTTTTTTGTTTTTTTTTTCATGTCAATTCGTTTAATTTTTCTTTTTGTGTATGTTTTATTATCGAAAATTTTAATATATTATAATAAATTTTTAAAAAAAAAATTCGTATAGTTTTTATGGCATGCTGTATATTTATTCTTCGGTTTTTATCTTTCTCATTATTCTTTTTTTTTTTTTGGAATGGAATTTTAAATAAACTGTACCCTTTAACTATCTTTCGTTGGTGCTTTCAACAAGAATACACAAAACTCTATAACTTTACGATTGATCGAGTGCACCTTTATATTTCTGTAACTTATTCCCAAAATATTATTCTAGGAGACAGATTTTACCTAAAATCACCCTCCTTTATGTGTTCCATATTTATATAGAATGTGTGGATATAATAACTGAAAAATACTAAAGTTGTGTCATCTCAATCACTTTTCAATCCTTTTGCAAACGCTGATCTCGTCGTGTAAACCATGGAATACTTGCCAATTGAACGTTAACATCCAATAATCAATCAAATGAAATGCAAACCAGACGCGCCGATTGTTTTTAACAACATTACAACTGTACAAACTGACCATGTTATTTCTAATTGGATAAGGGAGATAAATCGAACGCAAATAATCAACATGTTAACACACGAAACTCGACGTATTCTTTCGTAACATTCAAATCCAGAAAATAAGTTGGAACACAAATGCTTAGCCACAAAAATAAAATGCAAGGTTGCAAAAAGACTATGAAATTGTTAACTGTTATCTTTAAACACACTGCAATATCGGTAGAAATTTATTGTGGATTATATTATAACAAAATCACTGCTCCTTAACGATACGATCGTAGAGTTTCGTCCGTTCGTAAGATGTTGAGAAACCTCTATTGGGGGAAATTCTGAGACAAGTAACTATGTACTTAAGTTGTTCTTCTCTCATTGTATTGACACCTAAATTCAATCGATGTCCTTACAAATAATTTAGTATATTGCTGGGTCTTCCAAACGCTCAACGAAACATCTTTCTATAATCTTAACACCAACTTTATCAGCTATTACCACCGGGCTTCATAGTTGTTGTAAAACTACCTACTCTATGCGCAGCGTGAATCATCATATCTTTTAAGAGTACATAACAATCTAGTTCTCTTTCATCTTTCACTGTTACAAAAGCATTAAAACATTTGATTTTTTTATCCCGTTACACAAATATTCCCTGTTCAAAACTTAAAGGCAAATTGAAAGCATTAGTCATGTTCTGTTTCATTAAAAGAATGGCTAATGCAGATGCAAGTGTCTTGTCTTATGGGGGTTTAAATCGTAATTTCTAGAAGAAAAAAAACATCACTTTGATTCATCCAAACATTTCTGTGAATCTGATATCAAGATGGTTTTACGTTTGAATGTTCCTTTGGTATCTTTCGTCTCTCTAGTCCAGGATATCAAGTTAATCAATTCAAACTAATTATTCTGAATCAAAAGTTTGGAATTTATCACATCACATATAATTTATAAAAGAATGAGAATAAATTAACACATCATTGGCATTTTTGAAATACAAATCACAGCCTAAAGATAATCCTTTAAATTATTCAACCAAACACTACATACGCATTCGCCCCTATCTTTTTAATAGTCTAGGGACTTATTGTTGATAGAAAAAAAATCTTTTCTATTTCATTTTTCAATTTTGATGTTTTTATAATATTTAGCATATAAAATTAATAGCAAGAATATCGATAGCAAGCCAAGTATCTGTAAAGATATAGGTGGCTTTCTGACAATTTGCACGAATAAAGCCGAGGATCCCCTTTTCTTAAAGATATATAATGATATGACATTGATATTTGGAATGTATTTCCTCATTTCGCGATAATGGTAAGTTTCACTAGTCTATCATCCGATATTTAAAAACAACTGGAATAAAAACAGACATCATGAAAGTATGATTTATAATATTGAGTTATTCCTCTTTTATCAAAAGTCGCATAAAACATTACCATTTACTATCTCACTTCTTATGATAACGCTTTTTTTCTATGCAAAAGCAGCAGATCATGTCTCTGATAGGGAGCTCTTGCCTGGTCGTGTTCCTTAAAAAATGAGTGACACTTTTAGAGAGTACAAAGGTCCATTCATGATAAAGACATATCTTGTAGTTTTCGAAAAAGATTAGGCGAACGTAAATTTTCCATTTCTACCCAACTCTCCAAATATACTAGTATTCATATACTAGTAATAAGGTGTTCGGATTTTTGTGTGTCCTATCATGCAAATATTTCTAATCGCCTTAAACGATTTTAAGTTTGTTTTGGTACTACATCTAACAAACAAAACAACTAAGTCAATGGTACGCACAACCGAGGGAGTCCGCAAGTTTGCTGTGTTATTATAAATTTAATTTTCCCTCTTTTAAATCATTTCTAAATTATTCGAATTAAGCAACACAAAATATATCATGCATGTATTATTCGGAAAAAATAAAACAGTTAGTGCCGGCACGTTACATCACAGTCCTGAAATCGGGAAATAAAGGAATAGGTGCCCTTAAATAACAATTGTTTGGTACCTATGTCTATCATTTGAAACTATATTGGATAATAGCAAAATGATCCAAAAGGCAAGATGTACAAATAACTTTATTGCTGAAATCGTTGGTCAACTCTGTATAGAAGTAAATTGCGTTTATGCATATTATCTTGAAAACTTTATTAGATACAATATTGAAAAAGCCAAAATGACCAGCAAGTCATGACTTCAAAAGGACAGTATAGATAAAAACGTCTGTTTTTATTTTTTGTTTTTTTTTTAAATAGGAGTTATTATCCTCATATAACGATTTTTGCCATTCTCTTGTATTTCAGGCTATGACTATAGAGAATATAGCAAAAGTGTTAACATAGAAATGATCAGCAATTCAAGTTCAATAGAAAAGAGAATAAGAGAAAAGTCATGAATAATCACCAAGTACACATTGTTGAGAATTTTTCATTGTTGAAGGTGCACAATGACCCATGTGAGCGACACAGGCTTCGTTTAGATCCCCATACTTTGATAATTCAATATAATATCTCAACATGAACAGTTGGTGATGTCACTTTTGTCTAATGCAAATTAAATATGAAAATGTTTGGGAAATATGACTGCACAACTATTGACCGGGGATAAAGTCTTTGAAACTATCGGTAAGGGTTTTTTTGTGGAATGAAATAAAAATGCACTTACAATTTTATTTTATTTTTGTTTACCGAAAAAAAAACCATGTAGACTCTAAAGGTCAAATGTTACAATATCTATAATTAGTATCTTTATAAAAATATTACGTTAGTATATGTTTTTCAATAATTTTTAAGATAATTTTTCAAAACTCTATGTGTTTTTGGAGCAGTTTGCAAATATATTCAGTTGAAATCTTGCATAGTAATTTTAAATGTTGGCACAGAAAGATCGTATGATTTCTTCCAGTTTTTTAAAATTTTAACTGGCAAGTATTCTTTTTACGGAAGAATACGTGCTTGCAGTAAATAGTATTTATTAGTCAATACTGTAAACAAAAAGTATATTTATTTGTCTATAATTTTATTTAAAAAAAAAACGAATACGTAGGTATTGTAGAATTATGTTTACCGCCGTCTATCTATTAAACAACGCTTTATAGGATCCGATATTCTTCCAAGTCGATCAATATTTAGTGGGAGGAGCTTTATTCCTTTTTTGGAATAAACGAATATTTTTCTTCTGGAATTGAGAAGAGATGAATACTGGTGTAGGTAGAGCTATGTTAGTCACATGTGAAGTTGAAAATAGTTAGAATTAATTTACAATTCGATTTTATTTGTGTGAACGAGGTAAGATTAAAGTTGCATTGAATTATTTACGATTTCTTATATTTTAGTTCCATACTTTTCGTCAATGTGTAATCATTTTAACAGCTGTCAGTTGGTTTTTATTCGATATCATAGATAGGTAAACCGTAAGCTTTTATAGTGGCCTCTGTTCAGTAAAGTTTGTGAAAAAATATAATTAAGATGTCTTTAAAAATCAGTTAACTGGATGAAGCGGTGTCTGACAAGATAAAAAAAAAGAGTTCATAGGCGGATCATTTAGGGTGAGGTTGGGCAGGTGCATTATACTAGACCGACACGCTGAGACGGCTTTTTAACGTGCTTATTCACAAGGTATAACATTCCGCGTGGAAGACATGCCACCCTACCATGATACATTGTTCTGACTCCAAGCTGACCCGAGATGCCATGCCCGTTTCTGTAGTAACGTTTTCAATTTCAATTCAAAACAAGGACGACATCAATATCTAAATAGATTTGACTTTGTTTGGGTTATTAACTGGTGAAACCCAAAGTGTACCATAGTGGCGATTCTTAAATTTTACAATTAAAACCGTGTTCGCTGCCCCTCACAAACTTCCGGAATCGTTCATAAGATGGGCGCGTATTCCCCTACCATTTCACCTATTATATATCCGATTCAATTGCTGCATTTCTGAGATAGCATCTTTTACTGCATCAGATTTTCAGTTTACACACAAGTCACGTGATACCGTCTGAAATCTATGAAGTTTGGGATCAATACAACGTATGCTTTCAACCTAGGACCTAAAAAATGTAGCGGGGTAAAACGATTTGCGTGCTCAAAAGAGGGACGAAAGAGACCAGAGGGACATTCAAACTCATAGATCGAAACAATCTAATTAAAAACCGATCTCTCATCGCTCTCGTTTTCTGATATGTCGCGAGGAAGATCTAACGAAACCCGCTTTGAGGTCACATGTGAGTGACCTCGTAGGTGTGTCTTTTTCGACCAATGAAATTGAGTCTTCCACGATCTTGAAAGTTTATCGTAAGGTGAAGGGATGTAACTCATTTTATATACGACGAAAACGTCAGTCAAAATAATTCATAAACTTTTTTGATTGGCTTATTAATAGGTCGTCAACTCATTTGCATTATCATTGTAAATTCGTAACTTCTAGTTCACTCACATGTGACCTCAAAGCGGGTTTCGTTAGATCTCCCACGCGACATATCAGAAAACGGAAGCGATGAGAGATCGGTTTTTAATTAGATTGAGATCGAAATTAAACTGACAACGCCAGGCTAAAAATCAAAAAAGACAAACAGACAAATAATAGTACATATGACACAACATAGAAAACTAAAGAATAAGCAACACGAACCCCACAAACAACTAGGGGTGATCTCAGGTTCTCTGGAAGGGTAAGCAGAACCTGCTCCACATGTAACACCCGTCGTGTTGCTTATGTGATAACAAGTCCGGTAAATAGTCTAATTCGGTAGGTCACATTCATGAAAGGGACGGGGATTGTAGTTATCATGATATCATTTGTGAAACGGTTATTCCATAACGGTCAACCAACTCGTGATCGCGTCCGTAAAAATCTATGGTGAGTTTATTTATCAGTACACATCCAACATCCAATGTAAAGACGTCATAAACACTCAGAGAGAAAAAATGACCTTGTGACGCATTTTCTATACCGAGACTGTTCCACATTGTTTCATAACTTAAGACAATTTTCCGGATTTCACATAATATACTTTTAGAGATTGCTTGGCAGCACATGACCTTTCATTATCACAATCATGAAACTATAAGATATTGTCTTGGTGTGAATACAAAGAATACAATGACTAAAATATTATTTGTTTGAGATAATGATTATGCTGACATATATATTTTATAACAATGTGTAGTTTCTGCACATTTGTATTAATCTAAATGTAGTCAGAGTAAATTTATGCATATAGCAAATTTTGAATGTAGTTAATATATATTCTATTCACGTCTGTTTTTAGGAAAATGGAACCATAAAATCTTGCCCTCGTTATTAAAATTTTCGAAATATCTGAATAGACCGTATCTTTTTTTCTAGATTTCGAAAAGAGAATTTTCGATAAGATTACCCCTTTATGAATTGCAATATGCAGCGCTTTCCTAGATCTATCTGCATCTAAAAAGTTTAAAACCTTAACATTGGGAATAAAGGGATTCATATGTATGTAAACCTTTAGGAGCTTCATGACCGAAAGGGAGAATAAAAAGATTGCACATAGCAAAGGATTTTCTTATCCCAGGCATAGATTGATTACCTTAGCCGTATTTGGCACACCATTTTGGAATTTTTGATCCTCAATGCTCTTCAACTTTGTACTTGTTTGGCTTTATATACAAAACTTTGAATTTTTCGAAAAACTAAGGATTTTATTTTCTTATCCCAGGCATAGATTACCTTAGCCGTATTTGGCACAACATTTTGGAATTTTTGATCCTCAATGCTCTTCATCTTTGTACTTGTTTGGCTTTATAAATATTTTGATATAAGCGTTACTGATGAGTCTTATGTAGACGAAACGCGCGTCTTGTGTACTAAATTATAATCCTGGTACCTTTGATAACTATAGCCATATTCATCTATGATGAGCTACTAGTTTATAAATAATATTAACTCACCAGTTTTGCAAAACAAGTCGTCAGTGTGCAGCACTTCGAATAGTCAAATTTCACTATTTATATCGAAACATATGGTATTGATTAGTTAACTAGCAAATCAAAACAAAAAGGTAGATATTGAGTAATTTGTTTATTGTCTCGTTTTGATAAAACACACTATCAATATACTTAAGTTCACTATTACAGATAAATACAGTGTTTGCTTTGTGGTTTATTTCGATAATTTTAACAACATAAAAAGCATTTATTTTGTGTAGGAACGAATTGGTTTTTTTTTTAATATTGATTGTTTGTAACTATTATTCTTGGGAAACTATAAAATAAAACGGGGAAAGATGTAAATGATTATAGCGTAGATGTGAAACTAACGCACTGACATTTATAAGAATTCTTGTCTTTGTGGTACTTAAATTTATGACAAATTATACAACATGAACGAATTAATGTTATAAAAAAGTGGCAATCATTTCATGTCAAACTTAAACCATATCCTGAATTATTAACCTTTGATTGCATATTATGGCGCACTGGTTTCTGGACGTTTTGTAATACAAAATCATTTGAGTCTTATCTGAACAACTAGGCAACTGTACCATAATAAAGGTACCAGGCTTAAAATTGATACCTCAGACGTGCGTTTTTTCTACATAATACTCATCAGTGACGCTAGATCAAAATAATTTAAAAGCCGAACAAGTATAAAATTGAAGAGCATTGAGGACCCAAAATTCCTAAAAGTTGTGCCAAATACGGCTAAGGTAAAAGAGGGACGCTACAGATGGGTGAACGGGTGCCACATGTGGAGCAGGATCTGCTTAACATTACTACCGGAGCACCTGAGATCACCCCGGTTTGAATGGGGGTGGCCGTACATTGACCCATAATGGTTTACTTTTTAAATTGTTATTATGCCCCACCTCCGATAGTAGAGGGGCATTATATTTTCTGGTCTGTGCGTCCGTTCGTTCGTTCGTTCGTCTGTCTGTCTTGCTTCAGGTTAAAGTTTTTGGTCAAGGTAGTTTTTGATGAAGCTGAAGTCCAATCAACTTGAAACTTAGTACACATGTTGCTTATGACATCATCTTTCGAATTTTAATGCCGCATTAGATAATTTGCCCAATTTCACGGTCCATTTAACATGTAAAATGATAGTGCGAGTGGGGCGTCCGTGTACTTTGGACA
This sequence comes from Mytilus galloprovincialis, assembly GCF_965363235.1. Lineage (NCBI taxonomy): Eukaryota > Metazoa > Mollusca > Bivalvia > Mytilida > Mytilidae > Mytilus > Mytilus galloprovincialis. The sequence goes on from NC_134840.1 coordinate 96,641,396, forward strand.
CATTCTTGTTTGGATGGAGAGTTGTCTCATTGGCACTCACACCACATCTTCCTATATCTATTTGTGTTGCTTACTATTTAGTTTCCTATGTTGTGTCTTATAATTTGTCTGTTCGCCACCCTTTTTTTTTAGCCATAGCGTTGACAGTTTATTTTCAATCTATGAGTTTGACTGTCTCAATGGCATCTTTTGCACCTCTATGAGACATGTTTAGGACACGTTGTATATTCCTCTAGTTCGTTATAGTTTTACTTGGAATTTTACATGGACGTATGTGGGCCGTGTTTGTAATATACACCTGACGTAGTTGGCGCTCCGTGAACGTATAAAACGCACCCTAAACGTATCAAATACGTATTCTGCCATTCAACGAAAATCGCTCTGACATTCATATAGTGGTTTATGTCCATGCATTTACAAGACCAGAAGTAAAAAAACAATAAAAGTGAGACTATAAATTTGGAATATGTCCAAGAGACAACAACCCAAAAACAGATCAGATAACAGCCGATTGCCACCAATGGGTCCTCAAGGTAGCGAGAAAATCACGCACCGAAGATGGGCCTCAGCTTGTCCCTATATAAAATATGTACTACATGTAGTGTAGTGGGAAAAAAACATTATTATATATATGACAGTCCCAGACACGCCAAAATCATGAATAATCGTCCTAGATACGATCGGGAAGCGTCACAAATATGTTCAAGGGACGTTTTTCCTTCGTAGCGTGAATTTAATCTACGTTGAACAAACGCCAGACATACGTTAACATACGTTACTTTAACGCTCGATAAACGCGTATGAACATTTATCGTTCGCCTTAAATTCGCGTTAAGCTCGTTGCTCACACGCTACAGATATGATTGACAAATTGAATGCGTCGAGTAGCGTATTGGAAGCGTACATGGTTTTTGACCACGCGCGGCGTACGTCGGTGCTTTACGCTGATGTTTGACGCCAGTAGTGATGCTTAGATCATTCATAAATGTACAGCATTATCAATTAACTACTTTTTCATTTGTTCTTTCTGACAGGATACGCGTAAGTCGTTCTATACCATAAGGAATTTAGTGTTCCAAACATAAATGTTCTCATATCTCTTGTGACAGTATCATACCGAATCAAATTAATAGGAATCTGCCTTTATAAATATCATAAAAGATAATACACATTTGGTTTTGTCTAATCTCCTGAACAGCAATTATCTTTTTTACAGTAAAAATTAATCAGTTATATATATTTGTTAGCGGCAATAAGTGAAATTAGGCATTAAGCTTAAATCCTAGGCAATAAGCTAACGCCTAGGCATTAAGTCTAATGCCTAAATTATGTTAGGCATTAGTCTTAAATCCTAGGATTTAAGCTTAAATCCTGAAAAGTGTGTCCAGGCATTAAGCTTAATGCCTAAAGTATAAATGCGAGTAAATAAAAGACATTTATTCAATTAAATAAAAATTATACTTTTGGTACATAATATAATTACGAGAACTGAAGTTTAAAATGTCATCTACTGGAAATAAAATCACAAATAAAATATGTTTTTATATTAAAACTCATCAAATATTACTTATAAAACATGAAAACTTGATACAAATGTGTGTTAAAATCATTTGTTATCACAAGTTGTTGAACTGTGGCACCGACTATGGCACTTTCTCCCGTTTTCTTGCATTTGCACCGGTTACTTAAACATTTAGTTTTACAAGAACATTTGAAAAATCTTTGACCTCTGGATAATGACTGATGGGTTGCTGCCTCACGTACACTTAAAGTTGTTTCACAATTAATTTCCTCTTCCAAAATTAAATTTGTTTACATATTCCCATCTCATTTGTTCCAAATGTTCCTAGAAGTTGTCCAAATCTTGTAGCCACAACAGCATTGCCCTTATCATTGACCTGAAAAAATAAACAGATAAAATTCTTTTGCAGGCAGTTTGATTATTTTCATTAAAATATCGATGAAGAATTATTTCTGAGAGTAGAATTTATCAGGTATTTGCATTTTGCGAATTATGAAATGAATTCGTGTTGCATATGGTGATTTTCAACTGTCTTTGTGGCATTAATCCGCATCTGATTTTCGTCAGGTGCAGATTCTGGATTTTTCATAAAGTGGGGGAGGGGCCTGGTCCCATAACCCCCTTCCTACATTAATATAAACATATTTACTTTTACTGGTTTTCTTTCTGTTTAGTATTTAATAAACATGACATATTAAATGATGCAGTCAAACTTTTGATTCAATATCTTACCTCAATGACTCGGCCGAGTAAATGTCTACTGTCACCCTTCCCTCTATCAAACATAGGTATTGGTACGGCAACTGTTTGCCCAACTTCTGCCGTCCCTAGTTCCTTTTTGCTCCTGGCTATCATAGTGTTTGCCTGCTTCAGTTGACTGTCCATGGCTCCAGAACGATGTCGAACTCTGTTGGTATCAATTTTTCAATTTGGACATACCACCTTTGAACCGTATCCCTCTTCACTTACAGTAGTACCACATATAACATGAATGTATATGCTCCTTGTTTTCCCCGATTCGAATTTAGACCTCAAAGATTCAAGGAATATTTCCTCAATAGACATGGTGTCACTTAATGCGAATAATCCAGATAAATAAGTGAAAAAGACAAGATGGCCTGAGGGCATTTAAGAAATATTTTAACAAAGAAAATTTACTTATCCAATAAAATGGTATGAGCAAAAAATCTTATCTTAATTTTGTCTACTTTTGACCAGTTCAAACCAGCTTGACCAGTGAAGTGTAAACATTTTCAAATAATTATTATAAGGATTATACAGAATCTCCCCTTTTTTATGGGATACAATCACTTTTTTAAATCTTTTTTATTTTTTATACTTCCACAAAAAAGTATGAGTTAATTCTGTTTTAAGTAAGAAAAGTACTAAAATTTGAAAATTTGTCAGATAAACGTATATTAATATTAGGAATATAATTAAGAAAATATTTTATTTCAAGAAAAATCACTAAACATGCTAAAAACACATAAATTCTAAAATTTCACTTATTGCCTAAAATCATGTTCGGCAATAGGATGAATAATCATCACCAAATTTCAGGTAATAAGCTTAATGCCTGGAAATTTCATGCAATAACTTAATGCCTAGGCGTTAGCTTATTGCCTAGGATTTAAGCTTAATGCCTAATTTCACTTATTGCCGCTAACATATACTGTTATTTTCTTTTTGATTATTGTGCGGTCAGAATTCCTTCTTACGTCTGCTCTTGTATTGCTTCCCATGGATTTTGTAGTCTAAAAACATCATATACTAATGTACTTTTGAAATCTTTACAATGGAGGATATGTAAAAAGTCATTATCTACAGTATACAACTTAACGCGCTAACACGTTACTTATATTCATAAAGCAAGAGACAATCTAATGTTGTACGTGTGTAAACGTTAAATGAAATCAAGTTTTTTTTTCTTTCTTAAAACAGAACAAGTTCGTTGAATTACGAAGTATATCCTCATCTGGTTTTTTTTTTATCAAAGAAAAAAGTAAAATCATAAAAAATACTGACCTCCGAGGAAAATTCAATCGGAAAGTCCCTAAATAACATAGCAATTTCAAATGAAAAACCACATCAAACGAATGGACGACAACTGTCATATTCCTGACTTGGCACAGGCATTTTCAAATGTAGAAAATGGTAGGTTGAACCTACAGTGTATTAACAAATTGACAATAATACATGATTTAACAAAGGTCATCTTGCAGTTACTGACATGCCAGCTCCAGACCCCAATTAAATTGATTGAAAGAATGTGTCTTCATCATAAGAAATCAAGCACAACACGGGCGAATCGAAACAAGTTGATACATATAAACACAATAAGACTGTGACAAGGGAACATCACAATTTGAAAATGGATAATAAACCATACAAAATAAGAATGTATTCGATACCGTCTTGTATGTTACAACGTTTTTGATTTAACGAAAGAAATCACAATAGTACTGAACAAATATTACATCAGGGTTTTCGATGTCAAAACTAGTTAAACCATTTACTAAATTTTATCATCGGTACAAGAACATCATTTGTACATGTAAATCAACATGCAGACAGCTAAAACCTTAAGGCATTTCACATCCAATCGTTTATGGTCATATGGTATAAAAAGCACGGAAAGTTCAGCATTCACTTCAAAAGCTAACACACTTCCAAACAGACTTATTAAGAATGAATATTGTTATTAGACTGTTGTCACGTAATGAAAGATGACATATTTTGGGTATTACATGTAGTATGGATTCACTAATAGTGTATTTGCATCGGAAATTAACACATTTATTTTAAAACAAGTTGTTGGCATGCTACTGCTTATGTTCTTCTCATATATTTTATGATTTTATGATACTAAACCCCTAACAGGAGGGATTTTACTCAATCTTTATATGATGATATTATAATGTTTTAATCAGTGTAATTGAATTCTGGAGCTGACATGCGTAGGGGCCAGCTGCAGCCCGCCTTAGGGTGCATTAGGACACATCAGTGGCGTTGCGCTGTTTTTTTGCTCTTTGATTGGGTTGTTGTATCTTTGACACATTCCCTTCTTTCCTCCTAAATTCTATTATTGAATTTAAAATCGGCATTATTTGCGAGAGTCCATTGCGTCGAGTTTATAACCAATATACAACTAGCAAAGCTGGCAAAAGTTTGTTTGAAAACCGAATCAAATCGAAAACTGACAATACAACGCGCACTTAATGTACCTGTTGAGTTTTATAAACACGACATTTAGAAATGCGTTGTTCAAAGTAGTTCAAATAATCTAGTATTATTAAAAACCCATAAATGGCATTAACAATGAATGGTATCATTATCACCTGAATTATATAAATAGATATTTCTCGACTTTTTTTTATATTGTAGTGCAGATTACCATGGGAAAATATTTTTTTTGGAGATTATATGATTCCCAGTGTTTTGATTCTGATCTTTAGTTTGTATTAAAATAGACGAGTGTTAATTTCGAAAAGTCTCTTAGTTAAGGACGTAAATGCAACCACCTTACAAACTGCTGTATTATATATCATTTGAAAGCTTATTATCTCTATTTTCTGTTTTGCCCGGTCGTAATAAAATCGTACGGTGCAATTTCAGTTAAATAAAGGTCAAAGGTGAAAAACAAACATTCCATTTTGTTTAGATAATTAAACTAAAAGCTTTGTACTGGTTCTTTACGATAAAATTTTCCGAAGATTATATCAAACTTGTAGAACATCTTACAAAAATTCCAGAAAAAATGTGAGGTAAGTTGTGCAATATCAACCCAACTTGATAATAAATTCAAAAGTATTACAAAATTCTTCTTGTAAAAAAATATTTCGTGTTAAAATTAACAGCACACCTGGAAAAATCAAATTGACTAAATTTGTTCTAATATATCATCCAGCATATACCTTCTTTCCAAAATAAAGTAATATTTCGATATAAGAGCAAGGAAAACATATTACAATGCCTATATTCTGTCCTTAATTGATTGCTGTGTTATTTAAGGTAAATGTAAAAATGAAGGGATAGCAAGACTTTTAAAACTCCAAAAAGAGCAGCAAGATTAATTCTAGTCGAGATCCTTTATCCGCCTCAGCACTTTATTTAAAGAACTTGGGTGGATGACAGTTGACGATAGAATGATCTACCACACATATTTACTTCTATACAAATGTATGCGTATGAAAGCACTAATGTACCTAGTTGAAAATTTTCAACTGAAATCAGATACTTATCCTTACTTCTTGAGAGGTGTAACTCAAGGTAATCTGATAGTTCTTAATAAAAAAAGCTGAGCTATTTGAGAAATAAGGTATAAGGAAATATAAATCCAAGAAATTTAAACACAAGATTTATTAATACAAAAGGAAAGTTGGGATTGTTGGTGGGGAGGGGGAAATGGTCTTAACAGTTAAGAAATTAGGGGTAAAAAGGGCCAACATTAGAATCAAGTAGTTTCCTGATTGATGAAAATTAAGATATTTTGATAAAACAGTGGAAGGGAGGTAATCCAATGTAATTTAAAGTACAATGCTGTGTATTGTTTTTATTACCTACATAACACTGCCGGTAAATTATATACAAAGAAATGTTGTATTGTCTTTGAGGTGATTAGCTGTCAATTTAGGTTTAGAAATTACTATTAACTAATATTAACTTTACCCATGACTATGTATGTCATTTTCTATTTTGATACTTTTTGGATGTATTTAAATTATTTAAACGGGTAATCATAGTTGCAAACTTTATTAGAAATTTGAATTTTGAAAAGAATGGAAGGGGGGGGGGATAAGAAATTGTTTGAGGGGAAACAATTTTCTCATTTCAGATTTCAGAAATTAAAGATAAAATTTCTTCAAATTTATTTGTTTTGGTTTTTTTCAAAAAAGGGCCCGGGCAATTCGCAACAACATAGTGTATTGCACAAAATATATATATATTTTTTTTATATAAATTCAAACAATATAACCAATTATAAGGTCTTTGACAACAGTTTTTCTGTGTCAGAAACCTATTATGTGTGAAATATTTTTATTTTCAACTCAAATTCAGACCTGTATCAAGTGTTATCATTGTGTCCATTGTTGCCCTAACTGTTCAGGGTTAAACCTCTGCGGTCGTATCAAGCTGCGCTCAGCGAAGCAATTTATTTTATTGTATGAAATCAAGAAGGGAATGATAAGAGATACTGTTGGACAATAAATAAAAGTGAATAATGTTATTTATGCATTTTACTTTTTACTTTGACAGATAACGTGTGTCCATCTTCGATGTGATCAAGTACAGTTGGATAGAATGAAGAGGAAAGAAACCAATTTTGCCAGTAAACCAGTCATCTACTTCAGCAAGCCATGCAATTATCCTAAAGCAAGTGAAAGAAATGAACTCATAGAACAATTGTTAAGACTTTCTTTTCTTCAATTTAGTCGCTACCAGCCACATTAGTTATATAATGAAGAAGTTTGTCTTACACATTTTTTTATGTTAATGTTCCAAAATACAATTTGAAAATATATGAGATGGTAACTGATGGTTTCAGATTGACATTTTTTATAGAAAACATCTGTTATTCTAGCTAAGAAAAAAATGTTGTATTCTGGCTATTTACAGGAAAAGTTGTTTTGTTTTAACTAAAAAAAATTGAGAATGGAAATGGGGAATGTTCCGAAGAGACAATAACCCGACCATTGAAAAAAACAACAGCAGAAGGTCACCAATAGGTCTTCAATGTAGCGAGAAATTCCCGCACCCGGAGTCGTCCTTCAGCTGGCCCCTAAACAAATATATACTAGTTCAGTGATAATGAACGCCATACTAATTTCCAAATTGTACACAAGAAACTAAAATTAAAATAATACAAGACTAACAAAGGCCAGAGGCTCCTGACTTGTTAAACATGTTTGTGAGATCTCAACCCTCCCCCTATACCTCTAGTCAATGTAGAAAAGTAAACGCATAACAATACGCACATTAAAATTCAGTCCAAGATAAGTCCGATTCAAAGAAAATAAACAAAATGACAATAATACATAAATAACAACAGACTACTAGCAGTTAACTGACATGCCAGCTCCAGACTTCAATTAAACTGACTGAAAGATTATGATTTCATCATATGAACATCAGGCACAATCCTTCCCGTTAGGGGTTTAGTATCATACCATCATAACATATATGAGAAGAACATAACCCGTGTCATGCCAACAACTGGTTTTTGCGAAAAACTAAGGATTTTCTTACCCCAGGAGTAGATTACCTTAGCCGTATTTGGCACAACTTTTGGGAATTTTGGGTCCTCAATGCTCTTCAACTTTGTATTTGTTTGGCTTTTTAACTATTTTGATCTGAGCGTCACTGATGAGTCTTATGTAGACGAAACGCGCGTCTGGCGTATAAAATTATAATCCTGGTACTTTTGATAACTATTTACACCACTGGGTCGATGCCACTGCTGGTGGACGTTTCGTCCCCGAGAGTATCACCAGCCCAGTAGTCAGCACTTCGGTGTTGACATGAATATCAATTATATGGTCATTTTTATAAATTTTCTGTTTACAAAACTTTTGAATTTTTCGAAAAACTAAGGATTTTCTTACCCCAGGAGTAGATTACCTTAGCCGTATTTGGCACAACTTTTGGGAATTTTGGGTCCTCAATGCTCTTCAACTTTGTATTTGTTTGGCTTTTTAACTATTTTGATCTGAGCGTCACTGATGAGTCTTATGTAGACGAAACGCGCGTCTGGCGTATAAAATTATAATCCTGGTACTTTTGATAACTATTTTGAATAGATGTGTTTAGTTCCGATGCAAAGACCCTATAAGTGAATCAATATTAACGCCAAAATATGCAATCTTTAATGACCTGACAACAGTATCGTAACTATATCCCTTCTTAATAAGTCTATTCAAAGGTTTTGTTAGTTTTTGAGGTGAATACTGACACCTTTGTGCTTTATAAAGAATATTTCCATAAAAAATTGGATGTGAAATACATGAACGTATAAGAAGTCTGCATGTTGAGCTATATTTACGAATGATGTCCTTATACCGATGATATAATTTAGTAAATGTTTTAACTAGTTTGTGGTATCGAAAACCCTGGTGTAATAATTTTTCAGTAATACATAAATTTCTCTCGTTAAAATCTAAAACATTGTTACATACACGAGCGAATCGTTCAAGTTGAGATGCATAAACACCGTAAGATGGTGACAAGGGAACGTCACCATCTAAAAATGGATAATTAACGATAGGAAATGAAAAATCATCTCTTTCATCATAAATTTTAGTATTCAGCTTTTCGTTAGTGATATAGATATCAAGATCGAGGAAAGGACAGTGGTCATTGTTAGTATTAGCTTTATTTAAAGTAAGTTCAGCAGGATAAATTTCTTAAAGTTGATATTATAAAAAAAAGATGTGGTATGATTGCCAATGAGACAACTATCCACAAAAGACCAAAATGACACAGACATTAACAACTATAGGTCACCGTACGGCCTTCAACACTGCGCAAAGCCCATACCGCATAGTCAGCTATAAAAGGCCCCGATAAGACAATGTAAAACAGTTCAAACGAGAAAACTAACGGCCTTATTTATGTAAAAAAATGAACGAAAAGCAAATGTGTAGCACATAAACAAACGACAACCACTGAATTACAGGCTCCTGACTTGGGACAGGCACATACATAAATAACGTGGCGGGGTTAAACGTGTTAGAGGGATCCCAACCCTGCCCTAACCTGGGACAGTGGTATAACAGTACAACATAAGAACGAACTAAAAAATCATTTGAAAAAGGCTTAACTTGGCAATTTCCATATTACAATCATTTGTCATCTACATACCCAATATCCACATGATCCATATTCAAGGTTTATAATAAATTGTAATGACAACATATGGTATGTTTTAATTATTTGCAAGTTTTAAGTGCTAAAAAGTGTAAAATTGATAGTTTTTGAATCTTAACCCAAAATTATTCATTTGGAACTCCAGTGGTGTACTTTTATTTACCGGATTTGTAATCACATAAGCAACACGACGAGTGCCACATGTGGAGCAGGATCTGCTTACACTTCCGGAGCACCTGAGATCACCCTTAGTTTTTGGTGGGGTTCGTGTTGTTTATTCTTTAGTTTTCTATGTTGTGTCATGTGTGCTGTTGTTTTTCTGTTTGTCTTTATCATTTTTGGCCATGACGTTGTCAGTTTGTTTTGGATTTATGAGTTTGGCTGTCCCTTTGGTATCTTTCGTCCCTCTTTTAGATAAAAGAAGATGTTGAATTTCAGTAAGGCTACTTTAAATTAATTAAAGATCAACTAAATTATGATCAGATGTCAGCATTATTGCTCTTTAGTTCTGCTTGTCAACAACTATAGTGTTGGCAGTGTATTATTTAAAAATACTTTTGTTTCACCTTCCCAATTTTTTGTTTATGTGTTACACAGAAAAGTTGTTGAAATGACTTCATGAAAACATATGGTTAATAAAGTATTGATTTTTTCCAGGTAAAAAGGTATATGTCTGAAGCTGTCAGACTGAATCAAAGCTCCTGTAACAGCTGTTGTCAATATTTTGACTTAGAGCAGACAAAGTTTTCTATAATTTTGATACTTTTTGTTCCAGAAGTAGTACACCAAAATGTATAGATATTATTGAAAAAACACAGATGTGAGTTTTTTAGTTTGTGATTATTGTTCAAAGGAATACCCTGTAAATGAATTGTGTAATCAAAACTTTTGTTTGGTTCCGTTGATAAAGGTATAAAATAAAATAGCAAAAAACCCAAGCTCCAAGGGAAAATTCAAATAGGGAATGTCCCTTACAACATGACCAAATCAAAAGCTTAAAGACATCAATCAAATGGAAAAGAAGTCTTATATTCCTGACTTGGTACAGAAAAATTGTGTACTTAACCTGTTTATTTAGCTATCTAAACATCTTACTTGATGACAGTGCCATAAAACTCCAGTATATTCGGTGCTTTACGTTTGCGCGCATTACCATTACATCTGCGAGCATTACCATTACATTTGAGCGCAAAAATCATTACATTTGCGCGCAGCTTTTGATTACAAAATGCGCGCATTTTTTGACAGGTAAACTCAGGTAAAATACAGGTAATGATACTTATTTATTTATAATTTGTTCATCTATTTATACAAATATAAGTAATCATTCCGTTAGTCTTAGTCCCTGCCCACCAACGATGAGGTGAAATAGGGATTTCGAGCAAGATAAGTCCATTTTATTATGCACAAGCATTAAATACTAGAAATATATATAGATGAAAATGTTAAAATGTTAAAACAGCTAATCTTTAATAAAGGTAAAAGTATTGATAAATTCATTACTTTACATGTTGGTACGTGCCGAAACACCGGTGCTGAAACTCCATGTTTGTACCTTGGTGTAACTTTACAAACTAACTTAAATTATTTAATAATTTTAAAAACGAACACTTTAGTTGAGACACTTTTCATCCTGAAATATTCACAATGAAGTTGTGAAATGGTTTTAGAATTCAATATGAACAATATATAATTTGAATTAAGAAATATTTTTTAAATTGATAATTGATAGTCATATTTATTATGAAAATAAAAATAAATATATTGTCAATTACAATTTGATTTAATTTTTATTTGTATTTTTACCTTAGTTTAACTGTAAAATGAATGCACGCAAATGTAATCGAAAACTGCGCGCAAACGTAAAACGTTTTAATCCCCAAATGCGCGCAAACGTAGTTCGCCCAGTATATTGACAACGATGTGTGAACAAAACAAACAGAAATAATTGTCAAAAATAGTGTCACAGCAGTCAACATTGAGTTATAATCTTAATCACTATAAAACAAACAAAAATGTCAACAACAAAGAAACAAAATTGCATTCAGACACGGTAAAAAAGCAAACATGAAAGACAAAACTACAAAAAAATATCACAACACAACAACACATTTGTGTAGAAAATGGTTCATCAAACCTGGTTTTATAGCTAGCTAAACCTTTCACTTGTTTGACAGTCGCATCAAATTCCATTATATTGACAACGATGTGTGAACAAAACAAACAAACATAATAAGTAAAATGTCAAAAATAGGGGTTATAACCTTAATCACTATAATATCAAACAAAATATGTCACAAAGAAGCACAAAAAGGCATATATATTCTGACATCGGACTCGGACTTCTTTAAAACTGAGTTTTACTGTGCGTATTGCTCTGTGTTTCTTCATTCTACATTTGTTAGAGGTATAGGGGATTAAGATCTCACAAAACATGTTTAACCCCGACGAATATTTGCGCCTGTCCCAAGTCCGGAGCTTCTCGCCTTTGTTAGTCTTGTATGTTTTTTTTTTAATTTTAGTTCATTTATATGTTTTTGAGTGTAGTGTGACGTCCATTTACAATGAACTAGTTTCCCATTTTTAATCTGGGGCCAGCTGAGGACCACCTCCGGATGCGCGATTTTCTCGCTGCGTTGAAGACCCATTGGTAGCATTCCGCTGTTGTCTGCTCTTTGGTCGGGTTGTGTCTCTTTGACATATTCCCGATTTACATTCTTAATTTTATATAGACAAAGCACTTTAGAAAAATTAAAGACGAGAACAAAAAAATGACCATAGCAAAACAACACAATGACGGGATGTATAAGTACAGATCTACATTATATGTAGGAAAGAAACACCAAATGACATGTTCCCATTTCCATTCTCAATTTTATATAGACAAAGCACATTAGCAAAAATGAAAGACAAGAATGCAAATATTATCATAGAACAATAACACAATGACGGGATGTACAAGTACAGAACCACGTCAACTGGATATAACCAAAAACAGACCAAACAGTAAAATTTCATTTCTAAAAATGTAAATGTTAAACATAATAGACGTTTTTTATCTGCTTTTGGAAGTATGTGTCTACCATTTCTAATAGAGACAGGTCGTTACACAAAGCCGAACACACTTCTTACTAATGACCGAAGACAATGTAAATATTGTCGGTTGAATGTGTTGATGAAAAACATCTTAGTGAATTTTGAAAGTAAGCGCAATTAACCCTAATTTTATCGATTCTAATAATGATGTCAAATTAATGTTCCTAATGTCATATGACTCTTTCCAACCCTTTTTAGTAAAATTTTCATATATTTTACGTTAAACGCAGAATATATTGTGTACGATATTTTAAGTTATATAGTTTATAAAATCTGTTGTGATGAATGACACTATTTTATAATGACATGTTACGCTATTATAAAAATAATCTGTCTGTGTACCTAACTCCCTGTCTTCCTGTCTGTCATAAATTACAAAAAAAACCTGACAGTCACTAAATTATATATTTAATTGATAAAAAATCTTAATCGAGTTTATTGTTTTAAGTCATACAATCCACATTAAAGACTACACTGCTGGTGGACGTTTCATGCTCGAGGGTATCACCTGCCCAATAGTCAGCACTTCGGTGTTGACATGAATATCAATTTTATGGTAATTTTTATAAATTTCCTGTCACAAAAAAATTGAATTGTTCGAAAAACGTAGGATTTTCTTTTCCCAGAAATAGATTACCTTAGCCGTATTTGGCACAACTTTTGGGAATTTTGGGTCCTCAATGCTCTTCAACTTTGTACTTGTTTGGATTTATAACTATTTTGATCTGAGCGTCACTGATGAGTCTTATGTAGACGAAACGTGCGTCTGGCGTATTAAATTATAATCCGGGTACCTTTGATAGCTATTTACAACTTTTGTACAAAACCATTTTTCTTTAAAGATAAGTTTTAAGCCAGATTGTACTAGCTGAAGAGGGACGAAAGATACCAGAGGGACAGTCAAACTCATAAATCGAAAATAAACTGACAACGCCATGGCTAAAAATGAAAAGGAGAAATAGACAAACAATAGTACACATGACACAACATAGAAAACATAGATAAACAACACGAACCCCACCAAAAACTAGGGGTGATCTAAGGTGCTCCGGAAGGGTAAGCAGATCCTGATCTACATGTGGCACCCGCCGTGTTGCTTATGAGATAACAAATCAGGTAAATAGTCTAATTCGGTAGGTCACATTTATGAAAGGGAAGGGGATTGTAGTTACGACGTAAGGAACATATCCGATATCATTTGTGAAACGGTTATTACATAATGGTCAACCAACTCGTGATGGCGTCCGTAAAATTTACGAAGAGATGATTTCAACTTCACCATTTGGAACTCTTGACTTAATACTTTCTTGTGAACAACAACCCTCCATCAAGATCATCATGATAGGAAATGCAAGCACGGGAATATCGTATCAATTGGGAGATATATACCCGTATGCAGGTGCTGCAGGAATGTTGCTACTTAGAAATGGAAAGTTCACAATTGGAAAGCTGAAATCGTCCTTTTGTCGTAAAGTTTTGTTTTCAATCGACCCTTATTGTCAATTTCTAGATGTAAGTCAAGATATGAGGCCGACTTAACTGTATCTGTTGTAGCCTTTATCTGTAGTTCAATGGGATAGATGCGATCGACATAGTCACCAAATTTTGAATTATTTAGCAAAAGAACATCATCTATATAGCGGAAAGTAGAGTTAAAGGATATTGCTATCTTCTTATCTTTCTTCCTAAGAAGTTCCTATATGAAGTCAGCCTCATAATAATAAAGAAACAAGTCGGCAAGACGAGGGGCACAATTTGTTCCCATTGGAATGCCGATAGTCTGTTGAAAAACACGTCCTCCGAACGTAACAAATATGTTGTCAATCAAGATATCAAGCATCTTGATAATGTCAGTTTCAGAGAATTTTTTGTTTGAATCAGAGTGATCCTTTACAAAGTTTGATGTATCCCTTCCTAAGACAAGATACTTGTATCTTCGTTGGACATTCTTTTTTATGAAACAAAGCAATACCAACTCTTTCAATTTGTCTTTTAGTTTGGAATGTGGAATACTTGTATCAAGTGTAGAAAAGTCAAATGTTTTAATACTATTACAAGATGAAAGTGAGTTAGATTGTATGTACTCTAAAAGATCTTTGGAATTTTAAGTATCAACATCAGATTCACGCCACATCTAGAATAGACAGTTTCACAATAACTTTGAAGCCCGTCTTTGATTGCCGATAAAATAGATGTTATTAATTTAGAAAGAGGTTTCGTGGAGCACTTAGAAGACCCAGCAATATACCGTTATTTGTGAAGACACTTATGCAGTTTAGGTATCCAATACAGTGATGGAAGACCCAGTTCATCATCTTTGGTTGAAATTCCAAAGGAACATAGAACAGACCTATGATTATCCAGGATTTCCTCTTTCATAAGTGTCGTGAGGGTATATGTTGGGTTTCTGAAGTTTCGACATTTGAAAAAAATGACCCATATATATAAGTTTTATAATCCTGGAAATTGCAATTGCTAAGTAAATATTTGGCTAGCGAGCGTCATAAGTCGCAGTATGCGATACATTGGTATTAAAATTTACAAAAGACATGAATGCCTCAAATCTTGTATGCAGATGTCTTATTTGACGAAGTTTCTGTTTGTTTGTTTATGAAAAATGTCCAATAGCATTGACTTTATTTACATTGTTCATCAACTGCTTGAAAAAAGTTAATTTGAATTTCCTACTTTTTATGAGTAATAAGATAAATTGATTTGGTATAAGAGTTCCTTGCAACATCTACATTTTGGACGAACTAGGTTCACTGACTTTCAACCTCATTTAATGCATTAGTGATCCTAGTTACGCGATAAGACCCGTTTTTCAAATACTACAAGCAGTAGGTCCAATATATGTGATGTAAGGAATGACTTTTATGAGTGACGGTCTAGCAATTTCCATCTGACCTTGACCATAATTATCATTGTTGATTGGTCAATGTTATGTGTGTATATTGGTCTGTTTTATTTAAACTACTATACACATAAGGTCAACTTTATTTGGTTGTAACATGATTGTAAGGTGTGCTTATATAAAGAAGACGCGTGTACGTGCCAGTCTGGCATGTATCAACTGACTATGACATAACTTTTATGGTTAATTAAAGGTTTTTGTGTTTCGTGTTTTTTTCAAGTACTATAAGCGATAAATCAGCTACATGTGGTGTATGAAATAATTATTAGTTGCACATGTCTTTCTATCTTGCAGGTAGTATTCAACCTCGACCACATTTTCATGGTTTATTGATCAATGTTAGATTCTAGTGTTTAAGGACTATGTGCTGTTTGTTCCTGTACATAAAAAAAATAAGATTTGGTATATAGTTATCAAAGATACCAGACTATAATTTGATACGTCATACGCGACTTTTGTCTACATCAATCTCATCAGTGACGCTCAGATCAAAATAATTAGAAAGCATGATCGTTAATGAGACAACTCTCCACAGTGGACCAAAATGACACAGACATTTACAACTATAGTTCACCGTACGGGCTTCAATAGTGAACAAAGCCCATACCACATAGTCAACCGTAAAAGGCCCCGACAATGACAAATGTAAAACATTTCTGTACTTTTGAACCTCAACATCGGAGATTATGTCAATACTAGGGACAATTGCACAGCTACCAGAAAGAAAAAAAAATTCTAAAGAGAAATAATAAAACGACGAATAAAAACCACTAGAAAAATTTTTAAACTAAGAATACTAGTATATTTAAAGTTATTGAGTATGTGGGGTAAGACTATATTAGTTATTTTCCATACAGCATCAGGTATGCAATCATATAGTAACTTAGAATCCAGCAGTATCTAAGGCCTCATCACTCATGCCGCTTTTTGCAACGTTATCTTTTATCTCCTTGACTTTCGTCGGTGGAAGTGATGGAAGTTTATTGAGCTGTTCATCCAAACGTTTGTACATGTCGTCAATTTTTTTATCCAAATCTTTCCTACTCTTTACTGCCAACACCTGAATTTCAGCTTTAGCTTCCTTGCAGTCTTCGTCAATCTGTCGTCGTTTTCGGTCTAATTGTTCACCTTCTGTTGCTGGATCATACGCGATTAACTCTCCAAGTGAGGCTGTATTTGGAACCAGGTGATTTTTGGAAATGTCCGTGTACGCGGTTGCGACCTGTTCTACAGCGTATGCAACAGTATTCACTGATGCTGCCATTTGTAAAACGATATCTTTTGTAATTTCACCTACGCTGTATCTACCATCACTCAAACGCTTATCTATAGTGTACGTTTTTTGACTAAGACAAATATCGATTCCGCTAGTAATGTTCTGAAAAAATAAGACAAGCCAACTCCATTGGGCCTTTAGTTGTGATAGGACTATCAATCCCTCTTTGAGGGTCTTTTGTATCTCTTCAAAATTAATACTGTCGATTTTGGTTTTGCTTAACCCCTCAAGAACTCTATTCTGCTTTTCGTCCATTTTTCTAACTTCAGTCTGAAATTTTTCCCGTTCTTTTCTGGCGTCGTCAAGTTCCTTTTTGCGGAGTTCTACTTCATATCTTGCATTTTCACTAGCTATTTCAATCATTCTTTTAGATTGCGATTTCTGGTCAGATAGCACTTTTTCTGAGCTAGGAATGGAAAGCGGACTGTATTGAAAAAAAACTCGAGCATTGATTTGCAGTCCCATTGAATTGCTCTTTAACTTTTCTACTCTTTGAAATAGTTCAATTACATTTTTCTTTTCTATCGCCAGCATTTCTTCACAAAGTTCGATTCCTTTTGTGCAAATCGCCTTAGTTTCAAGAACCGCGGGATCCTTAGCAAATTCAGACATTTTATAGTCTTCTTTTATTTTTACCAAGGCATCTTTTATTTCTTTAAGTGCCTTTTCGTGATTCTGCAAGTCGACTTTCATCTTTTCTATTCCTCTTGAATCCATATTTTCCTGAAACATCTCATACATTTTCTCGATACATATATGCATTTTATATGCATGTCGGTATGCCACTTTTAATTCTGGTTGGTGTCGGTTATTTTTCTCAGTTGTAATTTCTGACTTGTTTGATTGTTTAAGCGTTTCTTGTAAGGTTCCTTAGTAAATGCTGGTTAAAGCGGTTATTCCTGTTGCAATGGACATCATTTGATATTGACCAAATAAGTTTATAGCACCAGTTGCTATTTTAATTCCTTCCTCCACCGTTTTCATCAACAAAAGTTTACCTACACCTGGTACTTGGTCAAGGCTTTTGTCAAACGCAATTTTCGCAGTTTTTAAATCTTTAATCGCACGCTTCTTTTCACATTCCATCTCCTGTTTTCTAGTTTCTATGACTTTCTCTTCCATTTGCAAGACTTTCATTTTTTGAAGAGCTTCCTTAAGGCCATCTTCATAAACCCCCTTCACTACAGCCGAGGCTTCCGATGTTTCATCTATTAAAAGCATCACATTTAGAAATTTCTTTTCGGTGCCTTCAGCAAGATGGAAACACTTATCGGAATCGTTTTGCAACTCTTCAAACATTCCAGGAAGAATCTGAGTCCGCTCCTCATCTGAACCGTTAATTAAAATATTAACCATATGTCTAATATTCTGTTGGAACTGCATGGTATACATTCGTATTTTGTCCATACTTTTATGAGCTTCCATAAATGCTTCACATCCAGAGTTACTAATTTGAACCAGACATGCCCGAAAGGAGCCTGGATATTTGACGAATTTGAATCCCCCTTCTGGTATTTGTTTGTCTAAACTAAAATCCTTTTTCGTTGCTATAGCCATTAATTGGCCTAAAATAGCTATTGACGTAGGAGCAGGCATCAAAAATTGTTCCCAATTGCATATCGAATCAATCTTTAATAACATTAAATCCTTTCTTTCTGTCCCAGTGTTAAGTCTCTCAACCACTGCTTTACTATCCACAATTTCTGTCATGATAGATAACCTGCAATGTATGATTTGTAATAAATTGGTTTGACAAGACTACTGTAGTTTACAACACGGTTCATCAAAATTTATCAGATCAGAATCGGATAACTTTTGAAGGCATGAAGACATAATACGCAGGTGACAATTAGAATCAGTATAGAAAAAAGATTATGAAATGACAATAATATTCATGTTGTTGGTTAATAGTATATGACTACAAATTCAACAAATAGAACAATTTTAAATAGACAATCAATCATTTAAATATCTTTGAACATTATGCTGGTGGACGTTTCGTCCCTGAGGGCATCACCAGCCCAGTAGTCAACACATCGGTGTTGACATGAATATCAATAAAGTGGTCATTTTTCTAAAGGACAAGGTACGATAAGGCCCGTTGATGGCCCTTCTATTTTTCTCATTTTCTCATTTTGTTTTCGAAAGCTACTTATCACGTTTAAATATTCACCAAAAACGGGCCTTATCGTACCTTGTCCTTTAGAAAAATTATCAGATTATTGATACTCATGTCAACACCGAAGTGTTGACTAGTACTGGGCTGGTAATACCCTCGGAGATGAAACGTCCACCTGAAGTGGCATCGACCTAGTGGTGTTAATAGTTATCAAAGGTACCGGGATTATAATTGAGTAC
The DNA here is from genome assembly GCF_965363235.1 of Mytilus galloprovincialis. NCBI lineage: Eukaryota > Metazoa > Mollusca > Bivalvia > Mytilida > Mytilidae > Mytilus > Mytilus galloprovincialis. The sequence continues at coordinate 96,660,425 of NC_134840.1, forward strand.
ACCAGACCCGCGTTTCGTCTACACAAGACTCATCAGTGACGCTCATATCAAAGCCAAACAAGTACAAAGTTGAAGAGCATTGAGGATCCAAAATTCCAGAAAGTTGTGCCAATTATAATCCTGGTACCTTTGATAACTATTTAGGTTCGGATCGTAAGAATTTTTGGTTAACTCATAGATAGGCGATGATGTTGCCGAAACTTAAATCAAAACCTATCCATACCCGATACACATGCATGAGATTCCGGAGTTCTTTACACATTTAAAATAGGAAACTAATTCACTACAACACTTTTACTTCTTTTATAATACCTCTCAACTAGAAATTATTTATTAGAGCATGGACAATGTGTGAAACTGTAATCAATAAAAAGTCAGAAATTTCATGCGAAAAACTTAGCGTATTTGAATTAAAGCAAGACATAATAACATACGAATGAAAATTCTCAAGCTGTAATTGAATTTCATTGCGTGTTTTTGTTTGTTTACGCTTTTAATTCTAACATCTCAACAAAATGGAGTTTTTGAGATAGATGTTGTTTTATTTCTGATTTTGATACATTAATCGAACATTTAAGAATTGGCGACTCACTACTTAGTGAGGTACACATTTTTCTAAAGGTTTTTGAAAGGTAAACGGATCCTCTGAGTCACATACTTTTTTATGTGAGCTTACACATAATTAACCTCTAGGCAATCTATGTTTATATAATAGAATTGAACGCTCTTTTAAAGAAATTAGTTGGGGTAGAAAGAAAAATCACAAAATTACTTAACTCAGAGGAAAATTTAAAACGGGAAATCCCTAATCAAATGGCAAAATCAAAAGCTCAAACACATTAAAGCAAGTGCACCTTGTTTCATAGCTAGCTAAACCTCTCACTTGAATGACATTCGCATCAAATTCAATTAAATTGACAAGAATACGTGAACAAAACAAACAGACATCATAGGTAAAAATGTCAACTATACAGCAGTCCACATTGTTCTATAATCCCAATCACTAAATAAACCAAACAAACATGTAACAAAAAAGCACAAACTGGCACAAATTTGCCATAATACAATAACACAATGACGGGATTTATAAGTACAGAGCCATGTCAAATATGTAACGAAGAAACATAAAAAGGCATATAGACAAAGCAAAAAGAAAAAAAATGAAAGACAAGCAACAAATAAGTTTTACAATAGCACATGCAAACACTGCATGGATGTATAAGCACAGAGCGACGCCACGTGCTTACAATTGTCATTAAAGGTACCAGGCTTATAATGTAATACGCCATACGCGCATTTCGTCCATATAAGACTCATCAATGACGCTCATATCAAAATAGTTCAAAAGCCAAACAAGAACAAAGTTGATGAGCATTCACGGCCCAAAAATCCCAAATGTTGTGCCATATACGACTAATGTAATCTTATGCCAGGGATGAGAACATCCTTTTTTTTCTCGAAAAAATTATACTTTTATAAACAGCAAATTTATAAAAATGACAATATAATGGATTTTTATGTGAACACCGAATTGCTGACTACTAAGCTGGTGATACCCTCGGGGAAGAAACGTCTACCAGCAGTGCTATCGACCCAGACGTGTTAATAGTTATCAAAGGTATCAGGTTCGCCCAACAGTCAATGAATGAGATATTCAGCTGTTAACGAAACGTTAAGGATTTGCAACAAAATATCACAGAAAGGACAAAAGTTTATTTTATATGCATGACGGAAAGATGATAAAAATGTTTATTTCAAAACACAACCATAAACGAGGTTCCATGTTACAATGTAACCCCGATAGAAAAAGTAACTGAGGAATTCATGATCATCTTTCCTTCACTTCCCATAGCGTGTTTGCTTCGAGTGCGGGAGGTTCGTAGGTAAACCAAACGATTTTAACGCTAAGCACACATCAAATAGGAATAAAAAGAGAAACTGGTCGATTCGGTCTAGTTCAAAGATGTTTAATAGTCATATACAGTAAACATCTTGTCGTCCTAATTATGCATTAAATTTGCCGCTGGATGTGGAACAGCCATCTAGCACCATCACCTTGCATTTGCACTTATATTTTGTTCTTGTATAATTCATAGTGCTATTAAAGGATTTGACATTGCCGGGACATCATTGTACTAAAGTTATTCCTCAATTAATGCGTCAGATTTTTTTCGACGTATGGTTTCAGTTGTGGCCTGATCATTGGAAATGAACTTTTTTTACAATCGGTACAATTCAAGCGAATTTTCGATGATGTTTTCGTTTAAAGAAAACAGAAAGCAGTATATTTCCCCAAATTGCACTGATTGTAAATTAAGTATGATTTATCTTCTATTTATTTCTCTTATTTGACCGATTACAAGAATGTTCTTCTACAGAGAAGGTAAACTTTCGAAAAATATATACTACGGTAATCTAAAAAAAAAGTATATGGCTTAAAATATTGTTTGAATGTTTGAATATTTTTTTTTAAAGTAATGACAGTTTTCACTAATGAAAGCTTTTCCGATATATTCTATATGTGCCATGTTCTTTACTTTATAGTAAACATTAACATGGGCGCGAGGTGACATCACATATCAAATCATGAAAAAGATCGAAAAAGTTGACAAGCTTCTTATTAAAGTAATAGATAGAATTAAATATATTTCCCTATTTCTTCAAATGTGACAACCAAATAACACTTATCACCGAGTTTGTACACACATGATCAACACAACAGACAACAGCATGTTGAAAACCGTATTTTTAAAATCTGTTTGTTTTAGGATTTTATAACATTGGCTTTCATATTGTTAATACACATATGTGGATGCGTATATGTCGTAAAGCGCGTAGGATAATGTTAATATTATATAATGCGTTACTATGAATACTGTATAATAATAATAATAGTAATAATAATAATAATAATTGAGCATTTTCCTTGAGCACTATGTGACATTACCACCCTATTGATAAAATTATATATATCATGTATAACATACACCAACTAATTATTTTCTCATTTGAACAGCTACCTTACTAACTGATGAAAAACTGCAAAATCCTTATCAAACTAAAATACAAAATAGATACAAGAGAGTTGTGGTGTCATGTAATGAGATTATTTTTAATGATGATGGAAGTTTTTAACGACCTTGACTGGCTGTACAGCCCTCAAAAGGGCTATGTATAATAACCGATAGAAGCTCAAACACACCAAACAAATGAAATAAACTGTCATATTCATAACCTGGTGCTGACATTTCCTTATTTAGAAATTGGTGGATTAAACCTGTTTTTATGTTAGATAAACCTCTGACTTGTATGGCAGTCATATATCATTCAATTATATTGACAGCAATTATTTACAGAGCCATTTATGATAATTACTAGCTTTACTTCTTTGCAGTATGTATACATGCAAGACGTTTCTCAAATTATCACAATTGTTATTATAACACATTCAGTAAAGTCCAAAGTAAATTCAAGAAGTCGACTTCATAAAAACTGACAAAAATAACTGCTCTATTTAATCAACTACGGAACGACTGAAAACCAAACTGTCTTAAACCTGATTTGGTACAGGTAAATACATTTATTTTTGTCCCTTCTTTGGTCTATATTTATTAAAGCTTGCCTACATTGAAATGTAGTTTCATTTTTAATTGAATTTATAACAAAATTTGCACTGCATTATATGTTTAATAAAGATTACGTATTTAGTTCACTTACAAGAGTAAAATCTTGTCCAAAAAAATTACCTTTCTTCTAAATGGTCATCATTTACATGTCAATGAGTATTGAAAATTACACAAAATCGAGGTTTTCCTAATGTTGTTCAATTATAACAAGCTCAACAAAAACACGAGATCATTGAATTTTCTAAATGTCAATATATAACGTTTATCATATATCAAAGTCGCAATCTTCTGAAACGAAAAACACTACACGGGAATGAAGAAAGAAAGAAAAAAACCTACACAACAGTAACTACAATAACAACCTTCAAAATACACGTAAACTTGTTCAGAATTCATCATGCATAGTGAATGGATTTCAAGTGTCAAACATTTTAATTGTTGCATAATAGAAAAATCGTCTTCCATGTACTGAACACCCGAGGGATGCTCTACTATCCTTTCTATATTTTGTTTCAAATTCACTATAAATATTTTCATTTTTCGCCTTTCATTAAGAATTTCTACTCTACCCAACGTAATGTTTATATAGTTATGGCATTGCGATATGCACGACTTCTGCTTAGTTAATAGCTTTAATTCATTTAACATTTTTTTATGATTAATATCAAGAACATTTAAAATGAATTTCTTTTCTTCTCTTTCTTCAATAATTCGATTTAGTGTTGCCTTTATTTCCCTTAACGTATTTTTCTTTTCATGTAGCTTCATCCTCGTCTCATCCGCAGTTTTTTTCACATTTGGTAGATTTGAATAGGTAACTACTGCTGTTAATCCGACTATATAAGCTGCTACTATACCGAGTGTTTTTCCAATAGCATATACCGTTCCCTTTAGTCGTGAATGGTATTTCTTTGTTGTATGTTCTTCGACTTGTCTTTCAGCCATCTTCACTTGACTAGTTGCCCTTTGAACTTCTTTCTCTTTTGTAGAAGTCTCTCGAGACAATGATTCTATTTTGCTGTGCAAATCAATCTGGTCTTTTTCATTTTCCTGTCTTTTTAAAAGATTGAGATTTACTTTGTGTTTTATGTGATTTTCGCAACTATTTATATCTTGTTCTGCAAGCATTATTTTTTCTTGTGCATATTTTGAAAGTTCTTGCAGTCGTCGTTTATCAAAAATTGGTTCATTTAAACACAAAACAATTTCTTTTAAAATTCTTACACCATCTATGAACGTTATCCATATATGTTGCATTTGGTTTTGCGTTATCAAAGAGAGTGTTTGTGGATGTAAGGTTGTTGACTCTTCATTCTGGATTCTATAGTGTGTACCATAATTTTGAAGATTCATTTCTGTTGAAAATAAATAATGTTACTTTTAACGTACTGATGCATGGTAATAAAGTTCATGCTTTCACTATCGTCATCGTGTCATGCAATCATAGTTTTTCAGATTTTGTCAGTTATCCTTAATAGTTTGTAAAAGTCACAGTGTATTTCGATATCTGAATATTGGACAAAACATAAAATAATTTACACTTTTACTTTTGATTTTATTTTGTGAAGTAATGGAAATCAAAAGACATGTAGTTTAAAGGCTTGGTGTTCATCGTATATAATGTTTGAAGAAACCTATGCACAGAACGGTTGAGGTTTTTGATGGTGTCAATTATAAGGTGCACAATGATAACAAAAACCCCAACATATATTAAAAAAAAATATAGATTGGTTGCCACTTTATTTACGTCCATTGCCAATTATTTTATGTTTATTTAGGCAAAAGACAGTTTTACAACTTACACAAAACATCGGTTTGGTAAAGACGGCTGACTGGAAAGGAAAGAAAGAAATTTGAATTGCCACTAAACATGGGGTACATAAACTCACAGTAGAAACAAGTATTAAAATGTTGTACGTCAGGTACGAGCTTTTTTTTTTCGTCATAAACTCGTCAGTGACATTTGAATCAACAAGTTAAAATGTCAAAATATAATGCTGAATTGAAACGGATTGAAAACCTAAAATTCCGAATCCAACAACAGATACCTAACGGTAACGTATTCCAGGTGTAGGAAATCGTTAGTATTAAGAAAACGTCAAAGTTTGGGAAACAGTTGATAATTATATCCATATAAATTATGATTTATTGAAATATAAGGGACTGGAAGTAAGGCTTTGCAGGTGATTCACAGACCTCTCAGAGAGTAATACTATGGGCCTGTCAACATGCAGTGATCATAAAATGCTTCTCATACGAGGCTTCCGATTTGAAGTATCCATTTCGACCGAAATAAGGCGTTTTTTGAAACCTGCATGAATGTGATATGTGCAAACCATAAGAAAGGAATAATCAACTCCACATTAAACTTTCTAAAATAATGTTTTGAAAGGAAACACCTTCTAGACTTACAAATTATGGCTTCAAATCCTTTTTAAATTTAAAATTTTAAATCATGTTACAAGTACATATAGTGGAGAGGGTTTACATTACATAGGCTATGTCTGTTGCCCAATCCAATTCAATTTCTTTGAATAAAGTATTGTTTAAACGAAACAAGTACATTCATATATTGGATTCGCTTTATTGGTAATACATTACAACATTCGCTTTCCATTGGGAAATATTAGATTCTTAAGATTATCTTATCTTGTTTTTGTAAAGTTTATATATTTTAACAAAATACAAAATGAACAAGCATTCTCAATTTGGATCGATATAAAATATCATAAGCCCAATTGGGGAAACGTTTTTTTATTGTACGAAACAAGTTAACACTGATCAATTTATTTTAGTGGAACGTTTTTAAAAATAAAGATGTTGTTTTACAAATCCGAAAAAGAACAAAGGGATATCAACCAATTAAAAGTTATCTTAAATATGAACATAAAAATTAGTTCATTTCAATAACTTCATTGATTTGTTACGACAAATTTATATCATCTAAGATAATATCTCGTTGACAAATTTACATATTAAATCGGTGTGGTCGAAAATATCTGTGTTGTATTTGATCGAGGTGAAGATTATATTAAAAATGTTTTATCTATAAAATACCTTCGTTGTCTCTTTTTAAAATTTATTGTTACATAGCATAGCAACAGGTAGAATGCGAACCGATAACAAACAAACCATATCTTAGTAGATAATTGACGATTAATTTCTTTGCTCCAACTATATTAACTCAAATACTTGGGTAAAAAACAAAAACGAAAATACAGTCAACGCAATTTTAATGCGATACTACTAAAGTTATTGAGTCTTTTTCGCCCCTTTTCCGCATTAGCTATAACACATCAAATGAATGGATAACAACTGTCATTTTCCTGACTTGGTCAATCATTTGCTCATGTAGACAAATGTAAAATCACAAAAGTACTGAACTCCGAGGAAAACCCAAAACGGAAAGTCGATAATCAAATGGCAAAATCAAATGATAAAACACATCGCAAAGAGTTCAAAGTAGTAAAATCCCACAGAATATATGACGAGTAGGGTTGACCTTTTTTGTATATCCGCTTCACAGGTAACAAATGATATGCCTTCACTCAAGAAACGAAGCTTATATTTTCAAATGGCACAACTTTTGGAATTTTTAATCCTCAATCCTCAATGCTCTTCAACTTTGTATTTGTTTGGCTTTATAACCATTTTGATATTAGCGTCACTGATGAGTCTTCTGAAGACGAAACACGCGTCTGGCGTATTAAATTATAATCCTGGTACTTTTGATAACTATTGGCTACTGTCTGATAAATTGTGTATTTGTCGGTACATTCGAATTTGAATTTTGAAAAAGGGAATACTTCTCTTACATGGCGTACAAAGATAATAAACAGCCTGAAATGCCAGTTCTTTTATATGAGAATATCAAAGAACTATAACTCGCGACTAAAAATCATCATATTGCAACACCTCTCTTTAGATGAAACCGAAAAAAGCTGTTTGTAGGAAAAAGAAAATTCGATACTCTATGTAACTGCCAAATGTAATGAAAGACACTTCATTCACCAGTTGGATATCGCGCATATGTTTAGTAAATCAAATACATTGCAATCAATAGGGACTTAAAGAACGATAAAACCTAAGGTAATGCCACACAAATGCAGTTTGATATGTTGTTACAGTTAGAACTATTGATACCATTGTAATAAAGTGTTACTGCTATCCTATTTAACCCAAGCTATTGCTTTTGCTTGATTTAACCCATAGCTTCCAGTTTTTATTGGACGGCATCAACTCTTTATTTGTTTTATTATCCCGTATTTTAATTCTTCCCCGTTTTGTTGGGCATAGATAATTTCCAGGTTGACATCTTTGGTGAAGGGGTAAAAAAGTAAAACATCAATCAAAGGTACATTACAAAAAATGTAAGTCCACAATAACTTACAAAATCAAACATTATTAACAAACGTTTTAAGATGAGAACAACTATCATATCCCTTACAAGGTTTTACAGCTAACTATACCTCCAACTTGTATGCCAGTTCTTTATAGTTCTATCTTATTGACAAAGTAAGTTATATTTACCAAATTAAAAAGTGTTGGTTATGTGTAGATACACCATTGGAGGGGCTAAATTTCCAGAGAAAGCTTTGCTTTCGAGTGAAATTTAGTTCATCCTATGGTGAATCTATACATAGCCAATCACTTTTTTATTTGGTAAATGACATGTGTCAAAGTTCACAACTGATGTCACGCGCTAAAAAGTGTAATTCCCGCTGCATTATCAATCTGTGGGTTTTAGTCGTCTGAAATGGCTGCGGTCAGTGACATCGAGTTTTAACTTTTTTCTATAGTAGTACTAGTAAACTTTTCGGGCTTAGAGTTGTGGACGAGCATCGGAATCTATTCGCGGACCAGTTCGAACTTCGAAATGATCAGACGGAAAGCCAACAACAGGTACTCAGGTTAGTTACTTTTTTCTTACAATATTGTAGTATTTGTGCTTTTATTGTGTTTTTCAAATGTTTTTTTTTTTTGTGTATTTGGGTCATCAACACTGACAGTTTCAGAAAATCCAGGTGTTTTCGTCGAGGTCTACGCTACAACAGGTGCTTCTTTTATGGAAAAAAAATAGGGTTAACATGGGTATGTCTGTAATATTGTGTCTTGTGTATGCTGATTATATTTTACTTCATCCAGGCCAAATTAAATTGTTTCATATTTCAAGTCAAGTGAATAACGATAACACTGTCTTCAAAATCCTGTACTTTTCAAAATTTATGAACAGTATTGGAATATTGTAAGTGACCTAAATTGGACAGCCTTTTACAGGAGACCTCATGATAAAGGAGATATAAAGTTTGGTGAACAGTCCGTAGGCGTCAACAAATAATCTAATATCATGAAAACCATGTGTGCAGAATCCGGAATAGAGGAATATATTTAGGGGGTTAAGGACATGTGCCACAACATTATGCCAGGCAGGAGTACTAGTCCCAGAACAAGAAATCATAACCATTTCGTAGGTCAGTCGAGCGAGTTTGAAAATATAAAAGGTCTTTAAATATTCATGAACCGAGCAAAACCATTCAAAAGAAAATTAAACACAAAGACAGCACAGAAAATCGTGAACCATCAAATAGTGCTGGAGGATGCTTTGGAAGTTTGTTCACTGGATGCGTGTTTAATTTTAATAAGGAACTACAAAGTATCTTTGTGATAATTTTAGTAGTATACCAGTGTTCGAAACTCATAAATCGATAGAAAAAACCAATTCGGGTTACAAACTAAAACTGAGGGAAACGCATTAAATATAAGAGGAGAACAAGGACACAACATTAAAATATAACACACAGAAACGAACTAAGCTTTAGACAAAATTCGATGGGAATAACAAATATAACATCAAAACTGAATACAAGAATTTTGGATACAAAGTACCGTCCGACGACTTATAGTATTGTGAATTCAGACTCAAATATAAGAGGAAACAAACGACACAACAGAAACACAACGTCAAATGTAACACACACATAAACGAGCTATAATATAACAATGACAATATTTCTGACTTGGTACATGATAGTTTTTAAAGAAAATTGGTGGGTTTAACCTGGTGTTGTGACATGCCAAACCTCCCGCTTTAATGGCAATGTTAAATATAACATTAGAATGACAACACATATAAAAATCCATATATGTAGAATAATCAAGAATTAAAATGTCAATTGTTCTTGAACAATTGAGAGGTCTTTCCTTTTGTAATGTAAAATACATGTTCCAATAGACGTAGAATGTACTGAAAAGCTTTAAAACACACTGAAAATCCTTTAAATTAGGTCAAAAACACATAATTCGCTATATAGGACATGACCTTGACCTTTGACCTTTTGACCTTTGTCAAGGTCATTAGTCCCCAATGTCATTGCTGAAGACCCCATGGGTCTAGGACCTTTGGTTATATAGTAAAAGCTGATTTTGTCTTTTCAGAAACCTAAATCAGGGGTTATGCCCCTTACAGAAAGGTCAAACCTCTTTGGTCAAAATGTAACAAAGTTGCGCCTAAATAACCCAAACATTTTCCACTATTCAAAATTTCTGTAAGTATAATGGTTTCTGAGATTATCCCATAACAAGGTGTAAGGTCAAAGGTCAAGGTCAACATACACATTTGACCTTGAGGTATTTTTCAAAGTCACATGAATTGATGATGAATGGTGAAGATCCTAGGTGTCTACGACTTACGGTTTCTGAGTTTTGGTGGCCAACCTACACCGGTTAATTTTCATAGGGCATAACCCTACCAATGAGTCGTTGAATCTTTTCGATCCAAATGTAACGAAGAACCGGGGTCTGGTCCTGAACAAATTTCACCCTTTGTTTTTTTTCTACCTATTACGGTTACGGTGTTGGAACGATAACAAGGTTTTTGGGTTTCGGAGGGAATACTCCGAACCGACAAAATATTTCGACTAACAGGGTGAGTTCTGGATAGGTATTCATGACACCGATACAAAGTGTGAACATGAAAGCGACACGTCTTACGGTTAAGGCTGCTAACTTCGTCAAAGTTTGGCGGAAAAAGAATAATAATAATAATTAAACTGTCAATTGTTCTTGAACAATTGAGAGGTCTTTCCTTTTGTAATGTAAAATGCATGTTCCAACAGACATAAAATGTATTGAAAAGGTCAAGGTCAACCTTAAAAAGCTCGAAAACACACTAAAAATCCTTTATATAAGGTTAAAAACACTAAATTCGCTATTTGGGACATGACCTTGACCTTTGACCTTTTGACCTTTTTCAAGGTCATCAGTCCCCAATGCCATTACTGAAGACCCCAAGGGTCTAGGACCTTTGGTTATATAGTAAAAGCTGATTTTGTCTTTTCAGAAACCTAAAATAGGATTTATGCCCCTTAAAAAAAGGTCAAATCTCTTCTGTCAAAATATAACAAAGTTGCGCCGTAATGACCCAAACATTTTCCACTATTTAAAACTTCTGTAAGTATAATGGTTTTTGAGTTGTTCTGATAACAAGGTGTTAGGTCAAAGGTCAAGGTCAACATACACATTTGACCTTGAGGTATTTTTGAAAGTCTCATGAATTGTTGATGAATGGTGAAGATCCTAGGTCTCTACGATTTACGGTTTCTGAGTTTTGGTGGTCCACCGACACCGGTTAATTTTCAAAGGGGCATAACCCTACCAATGAGTCGTTGAATCTTTTCAAATCAAATGTAACGAAGAACCGGGGTCTGGTCCTGAACAAATTTCACCCTTCGTTTTTTTTCTATCTATTACGGTTACGGTGTTGGAACGATAACAAGGTGTTTTGGTTTCGGAGGGATTACTCCGAACCGACAAAATATTTCGACTAACAGGGTGAGTTCCGGATAGGTATTCATGACACCGATACAAAGTGAGAACATGAAAGCGACACGTCTTACGGTTTAGGCTGCTAACTTCGTCAAAGTTTGGCGGAAAAAGAATAATAATAAACAGAAGAAATACAGTAAGGTCTTTCCTTATAGAAAAAGGAAAGACCTTAATTAAAAACCAATTGTTCAGAGAACCATTGATGGTCTTTCCACCAGTTAAGACCTTTTTTTATATGAAAATATTAAAATTTTGTTTTAAATGTCAATTGGACCGTCAAAGGACAGCTTATTGAACGCTAATTCCAAAAATGTATGGTTTCTATGGAAAAAGATATAGATAAGGGAGATAATTGTTTACTTCCGGTTCAAACGATGTTATTTCCGGTATAGTTTGATAGTTTAAGTGACACTGATTCCAAAAATATATGGTTCTATATACTTTTTCATTAATGAAGTACAAAATATAGCTACTTCCGGTTTACAAAAGGTCACTTCCGGTTGTCTTTTTCTAGATCACATTGCTTGCAACCTAATTTAAAAAGTCCCAAGTCTTGATCATGTATACATATGAGGTAAAAGCAAAGGTCAAAATCTAAAACGTTACATTTACCTATGACCTTGAGCTCAATTTCGAGGTCATCAACCAAGGACCTCAAATCAAAAGACTCTAGGCCTCTTCTATATATAGTTAATGAGTTGTATTACCTTACAACTAATATTAGATATAAAAGGGGGCAAAACTGGCATCAAATGTCTACGTACTCTTTCGACTAAAATCTACGTGTTACCACATGTCGCAACTAACAATTTAGTAAAAATAATTTGTCGATAAGTTATACGGATTTTGAAAATGAGTGAAAATAAGCCAAAATCAAAATTTATAATATGACCTTGACCTTTGACCTGGACCTTATTTTCATTTTTTTGGACCAAGGACCTCAAATCAAAAGACCCTAGGTCTCTATCACTTATGGTTTACCAGTTAGAAATGCAAATTCTTATATCAAACATAAAAGGGGGGATAACTCTCATATGGAATCTATATACGGCTTCGGTCAAAATAAAACAGAACATCCTGAGGATATAACGAGCAATTTGGTAAAATAAATTTGTCGGTTTCTTATACGGTTGCGAAGCCTTATAGATAACAAGAAAAACAGTGTTCGGGGAGATAACTCTTAATTGGGAAAGTATTCGGTTAAAACGAGTTGGGTTCAAAAGCGTATAAACTGTTCGATATCATATTCAAAAAATCTAAGCGACATCTTGCGAAACAAAAAAACAGCAAAGGAAAAAAATTAGGCGGAAGAAAAAAAAAAATAATCAGAAGAAATCCAATAGGTCTTTCCACGGAAAAGTGGAAAGACCTAATAATAAACAGAAGAAATACAGTAAGGTCTTTCCCTTTTGAAAAAGGAAAGACCTTAATTATGAATAAACAAATTTTGAAAATGTTGACGAAACAATTGTAAAGTTGAACATAGGTAAACTTGATGTATTATGAACAACCTATGCAGGATTTAACAGGGAATTAGCAAAAAAAATACGTTATGATATTATATCATCTTCATTCCTGTCCAATACATGTAATACATCTGTAAGCTACATACAAAAGATCCGACTCTGCTTCCCCCGTCTTTAATCAGTTATGCATCTGATTTTAGAATGTTTACAGTAGACTTATGTCATCCAGGACAAATTCAAATATATGAACTGATAAGACATATGATGTTTTATGTTTTTCATGGATTTTCTGCGGTTCAAACAGACAACATACTTTTAACTCAATTATTAAAAACGCGATTGACTGTCTTTTTGACTTGGTAAGACTGTTATTGTCAAAGGTACCAGGATTATAATTCAATACGCCAGACGCGCGTGTCGCCTACATAAGACTCATCAGTTACGCTCAGATCAAAATAGTTCTAAAGCCAAACAAGTACAAAGGTGGAGAGCATTTAGGATCCAACATTCCAAAAAGTTGTGCCAAAAACGGCTAAGGTAATCTTATCTTGGGATTAAAAAAAATCAAAGTTTTGTAACAGGAAATTTATAGAAAATACCATGTAATTGATATTCATGTCAACACCGAAGTGCTGACTACCGGTCTTGTGATACCCTCGAGGACATAACGTCATGTGCACAGGAGTCTATATTTTTTTTGCCATTAAATTTATTTGATGATAAATCCGAAATCATGTCTCTTTTTTTTTGGTTTACTATTATATGTATACACACACACTTGATGTGTATGGTGCTGTGGTCTTAAACCATCTTATATTTTGTAAAGACTGATCAATTTGAATTCGATTAAAAAATTTACATGTCTATAATGTTTTGATAAAAAAAATGGTTTTCATCATTTTTTTGTGAATAAACATTTGTATGCTTTTTCGTTTTTATAACAATTTCATAGCACATATTTTTCTACGGGCGTTTTAAAGACGTTAAATATTAATAAATTGTTTTAGCGTAATTAAATCCGGGTCATAAATCAAAAACGAGGGAAGTACTATCATAGATATATAAAACCAAAATTAGGGAAGGATTTATATTTTGTATTATGCATTTATCACATAAATCAAAAGGTTTGACAAATCAACAATTTCAAATGATGAAAGAAATCTTTTTAAAGATGATTTATTTTCGAAATTAATATGGTTATTATGTCATCTGATGATAATGTTATCAATAGAGCATATGCATTATACACGTATTTGCTGTCGTATTTGTATCGACGACACGATATAACACGTATTTGAGGAAAGGGTGAATTAAGACGAGTTGATCTAAATGCAGATATTTTAAAATGCATATAATTTAAATTTAGTTTGAATTGGAGTCGTGTCTAAATCATTATTAAATACAAATCTGACCGATACGTAAACGTCGATCCGTGAACGTACATGAATCCAGAAACGTGAATAATGCAAATGCTCTATCAAAAAGTAAGTTTATTATTGTCTACTGTATAAAAAGAGAGACATTTAGATTATAAGTTAAATATTGAATAATACTAATACAGTTTAGTCACCGGTAATATGTCCATCTATATAATATTATATAACAGTTTTTTATTATTGTTAAAATTATCAATAATACCAACATGCAATCAATTGTATACAATTTAACTTACAATATATCGTACTGCTGTCGTTATTGGTTGTCAAAATTGACAATAAAATAATTTGCATTTATATTTGTATACTAGTGTATACGCCGGACGTAAAGGATATTTATATTTTATAAACACAAAAATAAGCAGTTAAAATTTAATATATTTTAAGGAGTGATTGATTATTCCGTGCAATCTGGGTTATTCTTAAATTGATGCACCCCTTTTTTCTTTTTTTTTTTAGGTTGCAAATAACAGTTTTGATAAATGTTTGTATTTTGGAAACGCATTTTTGAAATTCTATACCATATAGAGTTTTTATTTAAAGTGATTCTACAGTGACCCCTCTGTGTCAACCAAACACATTATTTAAGATAAATTATATTAAAAAAAACTTACTGCTTGTGACACAGTCCTTGCTAGATCAGTGTGCGCCATGCCTTTAATGAACAAGTATTCTGTATATTTGCAATGTAATGTCATACCCAAAAAGATAACAAATCGAAATTTTTGGTTGCATTGTATTGATTATGTTGGATCATCGTTTTTTTTACAACTGAAATACAAACACGTCACCGTATCGATTTTTATGTTTTTCGTAAGAGAATTAAGCTGATATTTAAATTTCCATAGTTGTTTATTAAGCCTTATATGGGAAATGGTCTTTTTATTAAAAGACATATGCTTAGGGAACGCTATTTTCTCATAAGCAAATATTGCATGTCTGCAAATTATCATTTAAACTGTTGTATACAGTTCGTCATTTCAAGGAGAAGGTTTAGAATAATTTGCATTGAGTAATTATTATTTTTTTCTTCACTCATGTATAGTTGGTAGAGATGTTAACGGGTACTTGAGTATTTCTCGGCTGTATCGAATATAGAATACCAAAATTTCCTGTTAAAATGTTGTTGTCTTTTAATATTATCTATTCTGATGTAAACATTATAATATGTATATATATATTAATGTATTTGTTATTGAATTTAATTGTAATCTTTGATTTATCAAACATACAAAACGTTTCGCACATGTGTGCTTAATGTTTATAAAGAATTCCTCCGTCAAAGCTTGTCTATGTATGAGCAGCATTCCTATGTTATACTAAAAATTTACCTGTCAACCCACCTGACATCTGTACTGTCAGAGCAAACTTTTTCTCCTGCAGGACGACTAGTGGACAAGACAAATACCAAACAATTGTTCAATCCGAAGTTATCTCTGAGAATGGTTAAACGTGTCAGGAATGTTCTAATCACTACCCTTTTGCCTTGTTCATAACTGAAAGTGTTCATCTGCAATAACAATTTACTGTTGTTTGAATTTGTGTTCACTTTTTGCATTAACTGTTCACATAGCCAGTATGTGTATTAAATAAATAAAGACAACAGTAGTATAAAGCTGTTGGAAATCAATAAATCAATTGAGAAAAAACTTAGAATAGACGCCTGACGAACTTTTCGTCTTAAAAATACATTTCAATTAATCTCGAATCAAAGAGTAAAATGGGCCAAATAAAGTCCGGAGTTTAATATCATTAACAACCAAAGATTTCGTAAGGTTTTACACATGAAAGGTAATCGATTCGTAATGTAGAAGATCCATAGCATATTGAGACAAAAAACTAGTAAACAGTTAACTAAAAATTCAATGATGATTTAGGGCAAGACAGTGCTGATGACCGTGCTGGTAATACCAAAAGGAGTTAACCTCCTTCAATAGTGGCATCGTCCCAATGCTTTCATTACAAATTCATTATGTATGTAGCTAGGATAGATATTTTACGCCAGACGCGCGTTATGTCCGCTAAAGCAACATAAACGACGATAGAGTTAAAAAGGTAAAAAATGCCAAATAAAGTACGAAGGCGAAGAGTATTGAGGACCCAACAATCCCAAAATGAGCTATTGTTATGGTATAAATTTCATGGTACTATATTTTGGTCCTTTAGTTTATTTCCATTAGGTAAAAACACGAGATTAATAATTTTTCAATGAGTTGACAACTACGTATTGACCGGTCATCAAAAACTATATATGAAAATGAACCTTGTTTTACCCTTCGTCGTATAAGGGGTTCATGTTTTATAATCATTTTCCTCGACTAACGGTTTTTTTTCCGGTACGTAAAATGTTAATAGAAGGAATGAATAAACAATAGATTTATAACTGGGAAATCGAGTACAATATTACGAATTACTCTTCGAAAGGATTAGTTCAATGTGGATATCTCACATACCATACATGTAATGCATATAAATAAACTCATCATAGATACCAGGACTAAATTTTGTATATACGCCAGACGCGCGTTTCGTCTACAAAAGACTCATCAGTGACGCTCAAATCCAAAAAAGTTAAAAAGGCCAAATAAAGTACGAAGTTGGAGAGCATTGTGGACCAAAATTCCTAAATGGTTTGCCAAATCCAGCTAAGGTAATCTATGCCTGAGGTAGAAAGGCCTTAGTATTTCAAAAATTTCAAATTTTTTAAACAGGTAATTTATAATTATAACCATATCAATGATAATTCATGTCAGCACAAAAGTGCTGACTACTGGGCTGGTGATACCCTCGGGAAAATAAATCTCCACATAAATTATAGACGGTATAATATATAGAAGCACAAATACGACTTCTTAAAAGATGCATAATAAGGATAACCTGTAATGTGTCTTTGCAAAGGAGAGAGTTAGAATATGTATCTTATTCACCATATTACAGGACAGACGAGATTTTAAACATGCGAAAGGAAAGAAACATGTAGATGTATTAGTGTAAATATGTACGTAATAACAGATTTATTTTTTTGGACTTCAATTATTATAAAGATTGCAAAATACCATAAATTAAATGTAGGCCCTGATATTACTTTAATAGGAAAATAAACACACTAAGTTGCTGTAATCTAAAATAAATATAGTTTTGTCCTATATATAATAGTAATGTCAACGGTTAACCGTATAACCGTATAACCAGCGAGTTTCGACTGCAACAAATAAAAATCCTTACCTTGTGTCTCCGAAATGTTATCTCAATCCGTCAAGGGTGAAGAGAACGGGAGTAGATCGTAACCCTTGGCTAGCGAAGATGACGATTTGACAACACTAATATATAATGAATAATACGACGCCATCCAGAGATGAGCAGACTACATACATAAAAAGTAAAATTACGAAAATACTGATCTCCAAGGAAAATTCAAAACGAAAAGTCCCCAATCAAATAAAAAAATCAAATGACACAACACTCCAAACGAATGGATAAGAACCGTCTTATTCCTGACTTGGTACAGAGATTTTCTGCAAGTTGCATCATTGCCATGTTGTACATTATCGGGTTAAGGCTACCATGATGACAAAAGAGCTGCGTCCTTCTTTTGTTAGCTTGAATTAAGTTTTATGAACTTATTTCAACCTTGAATCGTCATTTAGTCGTTAGATTTTTCCTCAACACCGTGTTGTGTTATAAAGGCCTGGGTTGTGGCTTTTTTTTTAAAGTGAAGTAACTCCTTACTAACCCCATATTGTTGGTTGCTAACCCTATATGGTAACTAACCATGTGACACCCTATATTAAATATACATAGTCACTACGTGTAGGCCATTAATCAATCATATCCCCATGAATCTATTTGAGGTAAGATAAGTATTAATATATACCTTTGAATTATATATATAGCTTGGTTTTTGGTAAATTCCAACAAAGTGCAATTATTTTACATTTTCTTTAAATTTTAAAACAACCTTGTTCTATACTCACAGAAATAAACTAAGACATAGGTCAAAAGTTATATTAATTTCAGGAGCATCTGGCCTTTTATAATCCAACATGTTTGTTTCAAATGAAAGAAATCATTGAGACAATCCAAATGCATAAATATGTACTAAATCAAGTCTTCTTTGCACGATATTTGACATTTATCACGAATCCATGACGCATGATGCTCGAAAAATATTTCTTTTAGCGATTGTTTATCAATTTATTAAGATTGATTAAAAATGGCAAATATTCAATTCATGTTCAGAACGAAAACAATTCAACAAAAATAACTTTAGATAGGTCATGTATAAGAGTTTGTCCGTGATGAAGATCGGCGAAATTTAGACTGTCATTGGAATAAGGATATATTGGATTGGGAAAAAAAATCGCCTTGCAACAGGCAACCTACCTCAAAGAGTTGGTGCAAAGTTTTTAACGTTCAGAGAGCATGGTATTCTCTCTACGTATACGCGAGGTATTCGATTTATTCCCCATTATTATCGGACGTGGCTACCTACTTGTTCTTCCATCACAGCCAAACGAAAGCCCCACTTTGGTTTTACAGGACGTAGGAAAAAGACCTGTCGTGATCATACTTCTATTCCTTAATCAAACTTAAAGTTTCAATTAATCAACTCTCGTGTTTAGATGACGAAGTTTACCTATAATATATATATGTATCATTATTACCAACGTCTATATAAACTATATGTATGCATTTGAATTACATCAACATCAATAATACATATAATACATACATAAACACAAACTATGTGACATAATAGCAGAAGGTGTTGTAGTAATACACAAACATTATTTTAACATTTCAATTCTAAGCTTAAAAGATCTAAATATAAATTTGCCTAAATTACACAGCTCTTTTACATTATTTGTACTCATTAGTTTTGTACTTCGACGGTTTTGTCAAGTATTTGCCGCTGTACAATTGCTTAGTAACTAACGTCACTAACGTTACCTATTGTTTTACGTTGCCTATTGTTTACGTAACGTTTCCTTGTACATAACTTGAATACAATTTGATATGAACACAACGCCTTTCATTACTAACCCTTAAGCGAAGTACTAACCACAAGAAACACGATACACGATATTGGTGCCGTGACCCATGGAGAAATTAAAAGCAATTCGTGGTGGTCACCGTAGTGCAGTTGCAAGATTAATTAATAGAACGAAGGAAAGAATTTCGCAAGAAGATATTGGACATGAAGAACTTTCGGCTGCCGCAGACAACCTTACAAAGAAGAGGAACCTGCTTGAATCTTTAGACTCACAGATCTTAGATGGAACCGAATTAGAAGACATGGAACAAGAAATTCTTGACGCGGACGATTATGCAATGAATATGGAAGTCGCCATTCGCCGATTCAAGGACATAGTTTCTGGAAACAAAACAACCCCATTTCAGCAAACGGTGAGTGAAACAACTTATGTTCCAATAGCCAATACACTTGATTCATCAAATTTTCCGTCAACAAGTATTGCAAATCATAATTCAAATCATTCAGAAAATGTATTTACCGTAGATAATAACTCCGTTTATACGAATGCAAACCCAACAACAGCAACAAACTTCTATCACAAACTACCTAAGCTTGATTTACCGAGTTTTACGGGAGATATATTAACATGGCAGACATTTTGGGAATCGTTTGAGACAACCATTCATCACAATCCCTCTTTGACAAATATACAAAAGTTCAGCTATCTCAAATCTCAGGTACACAGTGAAGCCGCACAATGCATATCCGGTTTATCTCTATCAAACGCCAACTATGAACACGCAATTATATTGTTAAAGGAGAGGTATGGACAGACACAAACAATTATAAACGCGTACATGCAGAATCTACTTGAACTTACGCATCCGTCACTTACACCGCAAAGCATAAGAGCATTTTACGATAAAATGGAATCGTGCATAAGGGGATTAGAGTCGCTCGGACAATCGCAAGACACATTCGGATCACTTTTAGTACCAATAATATTTGGAAAACTACCCGATGAAATGAGAAAACTTATGACCAGAGAACATGGGAAAAAGAATTGGGATATTAGGTCACTGAGGGAAGCGATTGGTAAAGAAATGCACGTACAGGAAACTGAAATGGCTTAATATAGATTGTTCTAAAACCTTTAAAATGTGGACAGTTGAGGATGAAATGAAACTCATCCTCTGTATCATTCTTACAAAAAATGCATGTTCTATTATTTCTTGTTGTACAATAAAATCTTCCATTTTCTATAGCAAAGTTGTGGCTACTTAATCTTATTTTTGTTATACATTTTTTGTAAACATTTGGAATTATCATTTGGACATTTCTCTAATTCGCAATATAAGTAATAATAACAATTTTTTCAATATACAGTTTGAAGTATTTAGCAATTTAAACCAATATTTTAAAATCTTACATTTTCTTGTGAAAATAAGAGGAAATCTACCTAGTTCTTGATATATCATAACATTGTTAGTAGACAATTTAACACCAAGTATATTTTTACAATAGTTCATGTGGACTCTCTATATTGCCGGGGCTTTATGTGCACCCCATATTTCGCTTGCATAACTCAATAAAGAATTCATATAAGTATAAAAAAGGGATAACAAAGTGACATAGTTTAAAAACATACTTTTCACATTTCCTCTTAAAGCAAACATTGATTTTCTACCTTGTTCTGACAATTTCAGTTGTAACATATTATATTTGCCATGAAAATTTAAAAGTACACCAAGGTAGGTAAATTTATCAACGACTTCAATTTCTGTATTATTATAATACCATTTCTCATCAACATGAACTCTAGCACATTTCCTAAATACTACAATTTTAGTTTTATTAATATTAACACTCAATGACCATCTTGATACTCATATAATGTATCTAGCATATTTTGTAAACCTTAAACAGATTCTGAGAAAATAACCATATCCTCAGCATACATAAGTAGAAATAAATTCAATTCTTTCATCTCGTATGGTATGGCATTACTATCAATGAAAGCCATTTCACAACCGTAAATATATAATGAAAAAAGTATGGGGATAGCACCTCTGCCTGCATCAAAACAATTCATTGGCGAAGTAATCAGAATGTAACTCATCAACACATACACAAGTAGACACATTAGTATACATAGATTTAATTCCAGTTAAAACTTTACCTTGAATACCAATAGTTGACGATTTATACCATAGCATAAGCCTTTGAACAGTATCGACTGCTTTTGTGTAATCAACAAAACAACAATAAAGAGTTTTGTTTGCTGAAAGGGACTTAGAAATTAAAACTTAAAAAAAAAATTAGGGCAAAAATCGCATCTATAGTTCAAAGACCTGGGCGAAAGCCGAACTGGGCGTCAGTAATGACAACAAAGGAATCGGACCAGGCATCAAACGCTGATTTAATGACGGAAGTAACTAATTTTGCGAAATTACTTACAAAACGACGGCTTTGATACAAAATCGACACAGAATCATAGAGCACGTGGAAGTGAAGATGATAGCATGAATAGAAACGTTGTTATTTGTAAATAAATATATATATTAAAATTCAAGAGTCTATCTGAAATTGAGGGTAAATTATATGGCCTTCCGAATACCGTTTCGATCCCTAACATCACTGAAGAGACATATATTGTCGAAATCTAGATCTGGTGTACAAAAAAATATTGACACCTTGTGTTTGTGGCATAACATCTTAGCCACAAGTTTATCGTTTTCTGTTTAGTATTAAATTTATATCAAGATTCATTTTGTTACATCTCGTGATCAATTTTATTTGGCAATCGCCAATGGCAATCAGAAGTGTTTAAGAACATCAGTTGTTCGACCTGTTAGTCAAATGCGTTTTGTTTAAATATACTTTTTTTCACTTTTTTTGGTCTTTTGGAAAATGTTGTTTGTTCTGTATTTAGACCCTTCTACAAAGAAATTTGTTTTACATGCACACGTATAAAAATTGCGGTTTTTATCCAACGCAATCATAGGTTTGAACGTAATTTTCAAAGTAAAATAACAATAAAACTGAACACTGATAAAAATTCAAAACGGAAAGTGCCTAATCAAATGGCAAAATCAAAAGCTCATACACATCAAACAACGGGATAAAAACTGTCATATTTCTGACTAGTAGGTACATGTATTTTCTTATGTAGAAACTGGTGGATTAAGGTAGCACAATACAAAGATTTTATAACTCCACCTCCCAAGTTTTAAAATGCTGTAACTTTCTTAATAATGCTTGAAAATTTATAAAAGTGGTAGTTTTGGATAGCTAACAGATTACTCTTTCAAATTATTGCAATGTCAGTATTATGCAACAAGTATGTAATCAATTATAATGTTAACTGTGTCTAAAATATTTTTCACCAAATTTTCACTTTCAAATGAAATTAGCTTCTTCATAGGTATCCCTAGAGGGTTTATTTTATTATATGTTGTTCCTATGGCCATTATCTACAAAAGGGGTTCTCAGATTTCAGATAGAATGTATAGAACAAATTTAACACCTAATTAAGAAATAATTCATGGAAGCCATAGATTTGTTGGAAATTTACACATGGCCTGGGCCGTGATATTCGAATTTTATCCTGAGCGTTAGCGAGGGATAAAATTAACGAATATCACGGCCCAGGCCATGTGTAAATTTACAACAAATCTATGGCTTCCATGAATTATTTCGATTCTAATAGGACAAATACGATCATTAAAAAACTGAAGCGATGATGACGTATACCGTGTGTGTGGCTGTTCTATTTTACCCACTGTTCGATAAATGTAAAACAAATTTAATAAACCTGCATGAATGATTTCTTAACTAACCGCTAGAAAAAAAATGTGATTCCTTTTGTTACTTCTCAGTAAACCCAACATTTGCAATTTTAAATTTACATTTTGTATCGTAAGCTACCGTCAAATTCACTGTTGACATGTTGTAACCAAGGAGCCGCCATGTTGACTTGCTGAAATCAGTAAATGTGCGAATAATGCAATAGAACAGAAAACAAGCAACACCTACCTCAATAATTTATTTTAATGCAATTGTATCCGAGTTTAGAAGGTAAACGCAATAGAAAAACCTTCAGCTTTGACGTTTTCATACGTATGACGTCATGTTTGGAAATGACGTTAATGCGCCAAAATCATTACTGGAATTTCGCGGAATTTTAATTTATTTTGTTTTTGTCCATTTTCCCGTTCTCTAATGTGTAAATTCTTTTTGTTATGCGTCAGAATCAGAATAAATGTTCTGTAGGGTTTTATTCAATTGTAATTGTTAACACAGCGAAATCCACAACCGTTTACACATAGGTTACGATACATGTGGATTTACGTGGGAGGCATATTTAAACAGCCATTTGTGTACATCTTGGAGTCTGCGCTAAGTATAGATATATCGAGTATTTTATCACGGTGTTGTTTACAAAGCGAAAGAAGCACGTCATATTAGAATTAAACATAACCTTCTTTTATGTGGTTAGGATGTTTACACTAATTAGAGATTTATGAGAGAATGGAATACGATAGAGACAATCTGAGACACCCTTTTGAAGCCCATGATGTGTTGATTAAGATTTCGTTAAAATTTTCTGTACAGTTAAAGAGATGATAGAGCTAAATTCATTCAAGTGAACTTACCCACATTTTGCCACTAATTACATAATAATTGATTACATAATGATTGCATAATAAAAATTTTGCATTCATTTAAAAGATTTATCTTTTATCTATCTATATATACCTCTTTTGTTATTTTCTATGCATTTAGAAGAAAGTTACAGCATTTCAAAGGTTAGTGATTGGAAGTAAAAAAATCTTTGTATTGTGCTACCTT
The DNA here is from genome assembly GCF_965363235.1 of Mytilus galloprovincialis. Lineage (NCBI taxonomy): Eukaryota > Metazoa > Mollusca > Bivalvia > Mytilida > Mytilidae > Mytilus > Mytilus galloprovincialis. Next base: position 96,684,603 of record NC_134840.1, read on the forward strand.
AAACCTGGTAGCTTATGTTCTTACATGTATGCCAATCGCATTAAATTCCATTAAATTGACAACGATATGTGAACAAAACAAACCTACATAATAAGTAACTGCTGGCGAAACACAATACGAGAAGATAATATTCGTAGCACAATCATTTACGTGCATAAAACAAATTAATCTCTTTTTATAATATGAAGCTCTACATGACTTTTGACGAAGCAAATATTAATCCTGGATGATCTTTAAATAAAATGATTAAAGATACAAAACTTACATTTGGTATGTCAGACGCGCTTTTCGACTAAAATAATCATCGATTTATATCGAATAACTAAGCTTTTAATGCCAAATAAAGTACGAGGTTAAAAAACATTGTTAACTTCCTTATCTTAACGTTGTCAAACTGGTGTGTCACTTTTAGCAACAGGTATATAAAACTTAAGATAAGATTTTATTGTTACAACGAGAGATATTTTTACTCAAGTGAAATATATTAATTTCTGCATTACAAATTTATGTGCAATTTTGAGAAGATATTTTACGCCAGGAATATGCCAGAATTTGACAAACTATATGGATATTATATATTATTTTGATCAAATATCTTTTATATATATAGTCAACAAATTGTTATTGTTGGTAATATTATTACAAATCTTAAAAATTGATAAATGACACTTAATTTAAAATACAAAAATGTAAATGAAGTCTTGGAACTATGCGTCTCAATTGCGATTGCTGCTGGTAATGTGCATGTATTTCTAAGTAGCAACATTCCAGCAGCACCTGCATACGGGGTATATATCTCCCAATTGATACGATATTCCCGTGCTTGCATTTCCTATCATGATTTTCTTGATAGAGGGTTACTGCTCACAAGGAAGCTATTAAACCAAGAGTTCCAAATGGTGAAGTTGAAATCATCCCTTCGTAAATTTTACGGACGCCATCACGAGTTGGTTGACCGTTATGGAATAACCGTTTCACAAATGATATCGGATATGTTCCTTACGTCGTAACTACAATACCCTTCCCTTTCATGAATGTGACCTACCGAATTAGACTATTTACCGGATTGTAATCACGTAAGCAACACGACGGGTGCCACATGTGGAGCAGGATCTGCTTACCCTTCCGGAGCACCTGAGATCACCCCTAGTTTTTGGTGGGGTTCGTGGGGTTTATTCTTTAGTTTTCTATGTTGTGTCGTGTGTGCTATTGTTTTTCTGTTTGTCTTTTTCATTTTTAGCCATGGCGTTGTCAGTTTTTTTTTTTTTTTTTTTTTTTTTAGATTTATGAGTTTGACTGTCCCTTTGGTATCTTTCGTCCCTCTTTTATTATGATTGACAAGCATAGTCTATTTATCAGAAAATAAAGGAAAAAAACTTTTTTTCAAATGCTATGTCTTGATCCTGATGAACTTGCTATTCACAATTTCGTTTCATTCAATAAAATTTAAAAATTCTATCATCAAATGTTGGTTTTTATTCAATTATAAAGAGCTTCGGTAATTAAATGCTTTATAGATTGACAATGTTATGCGGTGTACTGCTGTTGCGTTTATTCATTGGTATCGTGAAAGAAGACTTCAAACCTTCACCATATGTACACAAAAACAATAATTAAAAAAAAATTTAATTAACATAAAATTACCCAAACATAAAAAAACAAATCATTTTCAACAGTTTTGCTCTGTGTATTTCACCGTGAATGATTATTACTTATAATTTGTATATGAGCTAACTGATATATTAAAAAACGAAACATTTCAAATGGAAAATCATAATCATATAAGATAGCATTAAAATATAGGAGAGCAAATAACGAAGCAGATAACTTCACGAATTTACTTTACAAAACGGAACATATTGTTCATATCAAAGGTAAACACAGTAACTATGCAGTTAAGGAAATTTTAACGGAATATATATTACACCACACACAGAAACAGGAGTTATGCCTAATTATACCACATATGGAACAGCAATAAAATCAAAACAATGAACATGGAGATCACATAAAGAGACGGGGAATACATTCAACATTGTTTTTGTAAATAAACATTCACAGAAAATCAAATACAAAGAACATTCATTTAAATGTGGAGCAAGATCTGCTACCCTTCCGGAGCACCTGAGATAACCCCTAGTTTTGGCGGGGTTCGTGTTTATTCTTTAGTTTGTACTATTGTTTGTCTGTTTGTCTTTTTCATTTTAAGCCATGGCGTTGTCAGTTTGTTTTAGATTTATGAGTTTGACTGTCCCTTTGGTACATTTCGTCCCTCTTTTAAAGTCATTGACTGTGTCTTAAATTATTTTAGCAAGAGATAATAAATAAATGGTCAACTTGAGTCGTATATCCTATACAAACTATCTGATCAAGCATTGGAGCTCAGTGAAATTAAGACAGAAGAAAACTGTTTGTGACCCTTCATACTTCACACTCGTAAATACCATTTATATTAAAACCAGAAATGATATCTAACGAAATAGAATGCAATGCAAACTAAACCAAATAGAGATAAACACACGGTTGCACCAGAACGAAGAGAGGATTCGATTCGAACATAGAGAGCACATACTAGGTTAAGAGTGTGTAATATGTATTTATATGTTAGATATTATAGGTGAATTATGGAAGGTAATTATTGAATGTAGATAAAATGAGTGAAATATGGACTTGAAGTTATCGGAAATTAATAAAATGATGGAAATATGGAATTAAATTTTCTTAAATACACATAATGAGGAAAAACAGGACTATGATTATTGAAAATAAATATCATGAGGAAATTATGAACTGTTATGATTAAAAATGGATATCATGAGAAACATGTGGGGTTTAATTGTCGAAAATAAATATCATGAGGAAAATGTGAACTGTATTAATTGTAAATAGATATCATAAGGGGGGAAATGACAGTAGTTATTGAAAATAGATATCATGAGGGAAATATGTACTGTTATAATTGTATATAGATATCATGTGGGAAATATGTACTGTTATGATTGTATAAAGATATCATGAGGGAAATATGTACTGCTATAATTGTATACAAATATCATGAGGGAAATATATACATTGTACTGTTACAATTGTATATAGATATCATGAGGGAAATATGTACTGTTATAATTGTATATAGATATCATGAGGGAAATATGTACATATAGATATCATGAGGGAAATATGGACTGTTGTAATTGTAAATCTTAAACTGAGATGAACGATTAGAACCTATTCGTCAGTGTGAAACGTCACATTTTTGGTTACTTTATTTAATTAGTTCTTGTATATATTCTGATATAATACTGTTATACTTGTTTTTCTTATACTTGACTAAGTTATTAAACACTGTAATCTGGACATGTATAAGGTCTTGGTTGAAACCTAAAGTTAACAGGATAGATTAATCAGTGAATCATTAAACCCATACATGCATTTTCTCTTTCACGAAAGGTAACCGTGAATTGTTAAACACTCATTTTGTAAACGTAGATGAGACCAGTCCAATTTCCCACTTCATTCGTTGATCTTTAGAGATGATTACAACTACCGTCATTTGGTCTTCATCTCTAGTTGATAGGTGTTTCATTGACGATCATGCCACATAATTTTTTTATAAGCATGAAATGACCAAGGATTTTTATACGTTGACTTATGTAAGTATTATATTGACTTTATCATACTTTCATGGTTGAAATTGTACAGACATTAAGGTTTTAATTCAAGCAAAAAATTTAAACCTGGTATCTACTAGTGTAATAAATTTCCTGTTGTAGGGCCATCATTGTAATATTTAAAGACATATCATACGTATATTCCTTATTGTTTTCTATTACATCAGATTACAAATTCAGTTATGTCTTAATTCGATAGAAAGAGGTACTGTAAATTAAAAAAAAATTGCATTCATTTATTATTGCGATTTCGTCATGTGTGACTTCAATGCGAGTTTTATTTTTACGATTTTGAGAAAAATCCTGTTTAATTCATATAAAATATTTCAAAATGCGAGTTTTGATGTTTGTTTTTACAACTGTGTCGCATTTTTCGCAAGTATAAAAACCTCGCAATAATTTCGGAATTTATAGTATATTATCTATAATGTCGAACAATCGTCCAGCAGTTACTCCACCAATGCATCCACCCAGTTTACTACCTACTATACCTAAGATAAGCCCCCCAGCGTCCACTGAAGGACAGATACGTCCAATGTAAGGAATAGCAGCTAAACTTTCATCAGGGATAAGAGTTTGACCTATAATGCCGCCATATACACTCATTGGTATAGCACACAGAGAAGAAGCAGTCTCTCTGATGCAGTCCCGGAGCTTGTCTTTGGTACGCCTATTCGAATCTTTGCGGATTTGATTTAATCTTATGATTAAATAAACTGATTCAATTATGTATTTAGCTTTCATGTCATGTAAGGAAACCTCCCTTAATTTGGCCAAGCAGTTTGATATTTTAGACGCTGTATCTGGCACACAGGCTTTTATTGAAGAAGAATTCGATGTATTGTCAATTTTTGTTTCATCTAAGTCATTTGAATTTGAAGAGTTAGCTGTAATGCCATCGGATTGCTGAGCAACAGACTGATTATCTACATGTCCTATAGCAGCTTGCTTTGCATGCGTTGCCATTTTTTTTGACGGTGTTTCAGTTAACGGCAAATTAACTATTTCGATTTGGTCGTCCGATTTAGCTGAAGCAGCCATTTGACTTGCTCTAGTTCCTTGTGTTCCTATTTCTTTTTTCGTAGATTTCACTGACATTTTCGAAGCCCCGTCGATGGAATTCTTTGATGGCTCTTGCGTTACTGTATCGATAGCATGTTTGCCTGATTTTCCTCCGAGTTTACTTGTCGTTGATTTTAATGTCTCCATATTTTTATTGGCGGCCAGAGCGGATTCTGATACCTCCTCGACTTGGGGTTTTTCGATTGTTTGTCCGATTTCTGTTGCTTTCTGTTGTTTTGTATTTTGCATCGATTTCCTTTGAGTCGCTTTGGCTGTCTCTTCTGATGCATTTTCAGTAACAATTTTGCCTGTTTTTGTTCCCAGCTCTTTTGCAGTAACTTTCATTGGAACTTTCATGGCTCCGTCGATTGAATTCTTGAATGCCTCCTGCGTTACTGTATCGACAGCATGTTTGCTTGATTTTCCTCCGAGTTTACTTGTCGTTGATGTTAAGGTCTCAATATTTTTATTAACGGCCAGAGCAGATATTGATACCTCCTCGACTTGGGGTTTTCCGGTTGTTTGTCCGATTTCTGTTGCTTTCTGTTGTATTGTATTTTGCATCGATTTCCTTTGAGTCGTTTTGTCTGTCTCTGTTGGTTCATTTTCAGTTACACTTTTGCCTGTGTTTGATCCAAGCTCTTTTGCAGTAACTTTCACTGACATTTTCAAGGCTCCGTCGATTGAATTCTTGGATGCCTTCTGCGTTACTGTATCGACAGCATGTTTCCCTGATTTTAAGGTCTCTATATTTTTATTGGCGGCCAGAGCGGATTTTGATACCTCCTCGACTGGGGTTTTTCCGGTTGTTTGTCCGATTTCTGTTGCTTTCTGTTGTATTGTATTTTGCATCGATTTCCTTTTAGTCGCTTTGGCTGTCTCTTCTGGTGCATTTTCAGTAACAATTTTGCCTTTGTTTGTTTCAAGCTCTTTTGCAGTAACTTTCACTGGAACTGTTAATGATCCGTCGATTGAATTCTTGGATGCCTCGTGCGTTACTGTATCGACAGCATGTTTGCCTGATTTTCCTCCGAGTTTAAATGACGTTGATGTTAAGGTCTCCATATTTTTATTGGCGGCCAGAACGGATTTTGATACCTCCTCGACTTGGGGTTTTCCGGTTGTTTGTCCAATTTCTGTTGCTTTCTGTTGTATTGTATTTTGCATCGATTTCCTTTGAGTCGCTTTGGCTGTCTCTGTTGGTACATTTTCAGTTACACTTTTGCCTTTGTTTGTTCCAAGCTCTTTTGCAGTAACTTTCATTAAATCTTTCAAGGCTCCGTCGATTGAATTCTTGGATGCCTCGTGCGTTACTGTATCGACATCATGTTTGTCTGATTTTTCTCCGAGTTTGCTTGACGTTGATTTTAATGTCTCCATATTTTTATTGGCGGCCAGAGCGGATTCTGATACCTCCTCGACTTGGGGTTTTCCGATTATTTGTCCGATTTCGGTTGCTTTCTGTTGTATTGTATTTTGCATCGATTTCCTTTGAGTCGTTTTGTCTGTCTCTGTTGGTGCATTTTCAGTAACAATTTTGCCTTTGTTTGTTCCAAGCTCTTTTGTAGTAACTTTCACTGGAACTTTCAAGGCTCCGTCGATTGAATTCTCGGATGCCTTCTGCGTTACTGTACCGACAGCATGTTTCCCTGATTTTAATGTCTCCATATTTTTATTGGCGGCCAGAGCGGATTTTGATACCTCCTCGACTTGGGTTTTTCCGGTTGTTTGTCCGATTTCTGTTGCTTTCTGTTGTATTGTATTTTGCATCGATTTCCTTTGAGTCGTTTTGTCTGTCTCTGTTGGTGTATTTTCAGTTACAATTTTGCCTTTGTTTGTTCCAAGCTCTTTTGTAGTAACTTTCACTGGAACTTTCAAGGCTCCGTCGATTGTATTCTTGGATGCCTCTTGCGTTACTGTATCGACAGCATGTTTGCTTGATTTTCCTCCGAGTTTACTTGTCGTTGATGTTAAGGTCTCCATATTTTTATTGGCGGCCAGAGCGGATTTTGATACCTCCTCGACTTGGGGTTTTCCGGTTGTTTGTCCGATTTCGGTTGCTTTCTGTTGTATTGTATTTTGCATCGATTTCCTTTGAGTCGTTTTGTCTGTCTCTGTTGGTGCATTTTCAGTTACACTTTTGCCTGTGTTTGTTCCAAGCTCTTTTGTAGTAACTTTCACTGGAACTTTCAAGGCTCCGTCGATTGAATTCTTGGATGCCTCGTGCGTTACTGTATCGACATCATGTTTGTCTGATTTTTCTCCGAGTTTACTTGACGTTGATTTTAATGTCTCCATATTTTTATTGACGGCCAGAGCGGATTTTGATACCTCCTCGACTTGGGGTTTTTCGGTTGTTTGTCCGATTTCTGTTGCTTTCTGTTGTATTGTATTTTGCATCAATTTCCTTTGAGTCGTTTTGTCTGTCTCTGTTGGTGCATTTTCAGTTACACTTTTGCCTGTGTTTGTTCCAAGCTCTTTTGCAGTAACTTTCATTAAAACGATCAAGGCTCCGTCGATTGAATTCTTGGATGCCTCGTGCGTTACTGTATCGACATCATGTTTGTCTGATTTTTCTCCGAGTTTACTTGACGTTGATTTTAATGTCTCCATATTTTTATTGGCGGCCAGAGCGGATTCTGATACCTCCTCGACTTGGGGTTTTCCGATTATTTGTCCGATTTCGGTTGCTTTCTGTTGTATTGTATTTTGCATCGATTTCCTTTCAGTCGTTTTGTCTGTCTCTGTTGGTGCATTTTCAGTTACACTTTTGCCTGTGTTTGTTCCAAGCTCTTTTGCAGTAACTTTCATTAAAACTTTCAAGGCTCCGTCGATTGAATTCTTGGATGCCTCGTGCGTTACTGTATCGACATCATGTTTGTCTGATTTTTCTCCGAGTTTACTTGATGTTGATTTTAATGTCTCCATATTTTTATTGGCGGCCAGAGCGGATTCTGATACCTCCTCGACTTGGGGTTTTCCGATTATTTGTCCGATTTCGGTTGCTTTCTGTTGTATTGTATTTTGCATCGATTTCCTTTCAGTCGTTTTGTCTGTCTCTGTTGGTGCATTTTCAGTTACACTTTTGCCTGTGTTTGTTCCGAGCTCTTTTGCAGTAACTTTCATTAAAACTTTCAAGGCTCCGTCGATTGAATTCTTGGATGCCTCGTGCGTTACTGTATCGACATCATGTTTGTCTGATTTTTCTCCGAGTTTACTTGATGTTGATTTTAATGTCTCCATATTTTTATTGGCGGCCAGAGCGGATTCTGATACCTCCTCGACTTGGGGTTTTCCGATTATTTGTCCGATTTCGGTTGCTTTCTGTTGTATTGTATTTTGCATCGATTTCCTTCGAGTCGTTTTGTCTGTCTCTGTTGGTGCATTTTCAGTTACACTTTTGCCTGTGTTTGTTCCAAGCTCTTTTGCAGTAACTTTCATTAAAACGATCAAGGCTCCGTCGATTGAATTCTTGGATGCCTCGTGCGTTACTGTATCGACATCATGTTTGTCTGATTTTTCTCCGAGTTTACTTGACGTTGATTTTAATGTCTCCATATTTTTATTGGCGGCCAGAGCGGATTCTGATACCTCCTCGACTTGGGGTTTTCCGGTTGTTTGTCCGATTTCGGTTGCTTTCTGTTGTATTGTATTTTGCATCGATTTCCTTTGAGTCGTTTTGTCTGTCTCTGTTGGTGCATTTTCAGTTACACTTTTGCCTGTGTTTGTTCCAAGCTCTTTTGCAGTAACTTTCATTAAAACTTTCAAGGCTCCGTCGATTGAATTCTTGGATGCCTCGAGCGTTACTGTATCGACATCATGTTTGTCTGATTTTTCTCCGAGTTTACTTGACGTTGATTTTAATGTCTCCATATTTTTATTGACGGCCAGAGCGGATTTTGATACCTCCTCGACTTGGGGTTTTCCGGTTGTTTGTCCGATTTCTGTTGCTTTCTGTTGTATTGTATTTTGCATCAATTTCCTTTGAGTCGTTTTGTCTGTCTCTGTTGGTGCATTTTCAGTTACACTTTTGCCTGTGTTTGTTCCAAGCTCTTTTGCAGTAACTTTCATTAAAACGATCAAGGCTCCGTCGATTGAATTCTTGGATGCCTCGTGCGTTACTGTATCGACATCATGTTTGTCTGATTTTTCTCCGAGTTTACTTGACGTTGATTTTAATGTCTCCATATTTTTATTGGCGGCCAGAGCGGATTCTGATACCTCCTCGACTTGGGGTTTTCCGATTATTTGTCCGATTTCGGTTGCTTTCTGTTGTATTGTATTTTGCATCGATTTCCTTCGAGTCGTTTTGTCTGTCTCTGTTGGTGCATTTTCAGTTACACTTTTGCCTGTGTTTGTTCCAAGCTCTTTTGCAGTAACTTTCATTAAAACTTTCAAGGCTCCGTCGATTGAATTCTTGGATGCCTCGAGCGTTACTGTATCGACATCATGTTTGTCTGATTTTTCTCCGAGTTTACTTGACGTTGATTTTAATGTCTCCATATTTTTATTGGCGGCCAGAGCGGATTCTGATACCTCCTCGACTTGGGGTTTTCCGATTATTTGTCCGATTTCTGTTGCTTTCTGTTGTATTGTATTTTGCATCGATTTCCTTTCAGTCGTTTTGTCTGTCTCTGTTAGTGCATTTTCAGTTACACTTTTGCCTGTGTTTGTTCCGAGCTCTTTTGCAGTAACTTTCATTAAAACTTTCAAGGCTCCGTCGATTGAATTCTTGGATGCCTCGTGCGTTACTGTATCGACATCATGTTTGTCTGATTTTTCTCCGAGTTTACTTGACGCTGATTTTAATGTCTCCATATTTTTATTGGCGGCCAGAGCGGATTCTGATACCTCCTCGACTTGGGGTTTTCCGATTATTTGTCCGATTTCGGTTGCTTTCTGTTGTATTGTATTTTGCATCGATTTCCTTCGAGTCGTTTTGTCTGTCTCTGTTGGTGCATTTTCAGTTACACTTTTGCCTGTGTTTGTTCCAAGCTCTTTTGCAGTAACTTTCATTAAAACGATCAAGGCTCCGTCGATTGAATTCTTGGATGCCTCGTGCGTTACTGTATCGACATCATGTTTGTCTGATTTTTCTCCGAGTTTACTTGACGTTGATTTTAATGTCTCCATATTTTTATTGGCGGCCAGAGCGGATTCTGATACCTCCTCGACTTGGGGTTTTCCGGTTGTTTGTCCGATTTCGGTTGCTTTCTGTTGTATTGTATTTTGCATCGATTTCCTTTGAGTCGTTTTGTCTGTCTCTGTTGGTGCATTTTCAGTTACACTTTTGCCTGTGTTTGTTCCAAGCTCTTTTGCAGTAACTTTCATTAAAACTTTCAAGGCTCCGTCGATTGAATTCTTGGATGCCTCGAGCGTTACTGTATCGACATCATGTTTGTCTGATTTTTCTCCGAGTTTACTTGACGTTGATTTTAATGTCTCCATATTTTTATTGGCGGCCAGAGCGGATTCTGATACCTCCTCGACTTGGGGTTTTCCGATTATTTGTCCGATTTCGGTTGCTTTCTGTTGTATTGTATTTTGCATCGATTTCCTTTGAGTCGCTTTGTCTGTCTCTGTTTGCGCATTTTCAGTAACAGTTTTGCCTTTGTTTGTTCCAAGCTCTTTTGTAGTAACTTTCACTGGAACTTTCAAGGCTCCGTCGATTGAATTCTTGGATGCCTCGTGCGTTACTGTATCGACATCATGTTTGTCTGATTTTTCTCCGAGTTTACTTGACGTTGATTTTAATGTCTCCATATTTTTATTGACGGCCAGAGCGGATTTTGATACCTCCTCGACTTGGGGTTTTCCGGTTGTTTGTCCGATTTCGGTTGCTTTCTGTTGTATTGTATTTTGCATCGATTTCCTTTGAGTCGTTTTGTCTGTCTCTGTTGGTGCATTTTCAGTTACACTTTTGCCTGTGTTTATTCCAAGCTCTTTTGCAGTAACTTTCATTAAAACGATCAAGGCTCCGTGGATTGAATTCTTGGATGCCTCGTGCGTTACTGTATCGACATCATGTTTGTCTGATTTTTCTCCGAGTTTACTTGACGTTGATTTTAATGTCTCCATATTTTTATTGGCGGCCAGAGCGGATTCTGATACATCCTCGACTTGGGGTTTTCCGATTATTTGTCCGATTTCGGTTGCTTTCTGTTGTATTGTATTTTGCATCGATTTCCTTTCAGTCGTTTTGTCTGTCTCTGTTGGTGCATTTTCAGTTACACTTTTGCCTGTGTTTGTTCCAAGCTCTTTTGCAGTAACTTTCATTAAAACTTTCAAGGCTCCGTCGATTGAATTCTTGGATGCCTCGTGCGTTACTGTATCGACATCATGTTTGTCTGATTTTTCTCCGAGTTTACTTGACGTTGATTTTAATGTCTCCATATTTTTATTGGCGGCCAGAGCGGATTCTGATACCTCCTCGACTTGGGGTTTTCCGATTATTTGTCCGATTTCGGTTGCTTTCTGTTGTATTGTATTTTGCATCGATTTCCTTTGAGTCGCTTTGTCTGTCTCTGTTTGCGCATTTTCAGTAACAGTTTTGCCTTTGTTTGTTCCAAGCTCTTTTGTAGTAACTTTCACTGGAACTTTCAAGGCTCCGTCGATTGAATTCTTGGATGCCTCGTGCGTTACTGTATCGACATCATGTTTGTCTGATTTTTCTCCGAGTTTACTTGACGTTGATTTTAATGTCTCCATATTTTTATTGACGGCCAGAGCGGATTTTGATACCTCCTCGACTTGGGGTTTTCCGGTTGTTTGTCCGATTTCGGTTGCTTTCTGTTGTATTGTATTTTGCATCGATTTCCTTTGAGTCGTTTTGTCTGTCTCTGTTGGTGCATTTTCAGTTACACTTTTGCCTGTGTTTATTCCAAGCTCTTTTGCAGTAACTTTCATTAAAACGATCAAGGCTCCGTGGATTGAATTCTTGGATGCCTCGTGCGTTACTGTATCGACATCATGTTTGTCTGATTTTTCTCCGAGTTTACTTGACGTTGATTTTAATGTCTCCATATTTTTATTGGCGGCCAGAGCGGATTCTGATACATCCTCGACTTGGGGTTTTCCGATTATTTGTCCGATTTCGGTTGCTTTCTGTTGTATTGTATTTTGCATCGATTTCCTTTCAGTCGTTTTGTCTGTCTCTGTTGGTGCATTTTCAGTTACACTTTTGCCTGTGTTTGTTCCAAGCTCTTTTGCAGTAACTTTCATTAAAACTTTCAAGGCTCCGTCGATTGAATTCTTGGATGCCTCGTGCGTTACTGTATCGACATCATGTTTGTCTGATTTTTCTCCGAGTTTACTTGACGTTGATTTTAATGTCTCCATATTTTTATTGGCGGCCAGAGCGGATTCTGATACCTCCTCGACTTGGGGTTTTCCGATTATTTGTCCGATTTCGGTTGCTTTCTGTTGTATTTTATTTTGCATCGATTTCCTTTGAGTCGTTTTGTCTGTCTCTGTTGGTGCATTTTCAGTTACACTTTTGCCTGTGTTTGTTCCAAGCTCTTTTGTAGTAACTTTCATTGGAACTTTCAAGGCTCCGTCGATTGAATTCTTGGATGCCTCGTGCGTTACTGTATCGACATCATGTTTGTCTGATTTTTCTTCGAGTTTACTTGACGTTGATTTTAATGTCTCCATATTTTTATTGACGGCCAGAGCGGATTCTGATACCTCCTCGACTTGGGGTTTTCCGGTTGTTTGTCCGATTTCGGTTGCTTTCTGTTGTATTGTATTTTGCATCGATTTCCTTTCAGTCGTTTTGTCTGTCTCTTTTGGTGCATTTTCAGTTACACTTTTGCCTGTGTTTGTTCCAAGCTCTTTTGCAGTAACTTTCATTAAAACTTTCAAGGCTCCGTCGATTGAATTCTTGGATGCCTCGTGCGTTACTGTATCGACATCATGTTTGTCTGATTTTTCTCCGAGTTTACTTGATGTTGATTTTAATGTCTCCATATTTTTATTGGCGGCCAGAGCGGATTCTGATACCTCCTCGACTTGGGGTTTTCCGATTATTTGTCCGATTTCGGTTGCTTTCTGTTGTATTGTATTTTGCATCGATTTCCTTTGAGTCGCTTTGTCTGTCTCTGTTTGCGCATTTTCAGTAACAGTTTTGCCTTTGTTTGTTCCAAGCTCTTTTGTAGTAACTTTCACTGGAACTTTCAAGGCTCCGTCGATTGAATTCTTGGATGCCTCGTGCGTTACTGTATCGACATCATGTTTGTCTGATTTTTCTCCGAGTTTACTTGACGTTGATTTTAATGTCTCCATATTTTTATTGACGGCCAGAGCGGATTCTGATACCTCCTCGACTTGGGGTTTTCCGGTTGTTTGTCCGATTTCGGTTGCTTTCTGTTGTATTGTATTTTGCATCGATTTCCTTTGAGTCGTTTTGTCTGTCTCTGTTGGTGCATTTTCAGTTACACTTTTGCCTGTGTTTGTTCCAAGCTCTTTTGCAGTAACTTTCATTAAAACTTTCAAGGCTCCGTCGATTGAATTCTTGGATGCCTCGTGCGTTACTGTATCGACATCATGTTTGTCTGATTTTTCTCCGAGTTTACTTGACGTTGATTTTAATGTCTCCATATTTTTATTGGCGGCCAGAGCGGATTCTGATACCTCCTCGACTTGGGGTTTTCCGATTATTTGTCCGATTTCGGTTGCTTTCTGTTGTATTGTATTTTGCATCGATTTCCTTTGAGTCGCTTTGTCTGTCTCTTTTGGTGCATTTTCAGTTACACTTTTGCCTGTGTTTGTTCCAAGCTCTTTTGTAGTAACTTTCACTGGAACTTTCAAGGCTCCGTCGATTGAATTCTTGGATGCCTCGTGCGTTACTGTATCGACATCATGTTTGTCTGATTTTTCTCCGAGTTTACTTGACGTTGATTTTAATGTCTCCATATTTTTATTGACGGCCAGAGCGGATTCTGATACCTCCTCGACTTGGGGTTTTCCGGTTGTTTGTCCGATTTCGGTTGCTTTCTGTTGTATTGTATTTTGCATCGATTTCCTTTGAGTCGTTTTGTCTGTCTCTGTTGGTGCATTTTCAGTTACACTTTTGTCTGTGTTTGTTCCAAGCTCTTTTGCAGTAACTTTCATTAAAACTTTCAAGGCTCCGTCGATTGAATTCTTGGATGCCTCGAGCGTTACTGTATCGACATCATGTTTGTCTGATTTTTCTCCGAGTTTACTTGACGTTGATTTTAATGTCTCCATATTTTTATTGGCGGCCAGAGCGGATTCTGATACCTCCTCGACTTGGGGTTTTCCGATTATTTGTCCGATTTCGGTTGCTTTCTGTTGTATTGTATTTTGCATCGATTTCCTTTGAGTCGCTTTGTCTGTCTCTTTTGGTGCATTTTCAGTTACACTTTTGCCTGTGTTTGTTCCAAGCTCTTTTGCTGCAGATTTCACTGGAACTCTCAAGGCTCCGTCGATTGAATTCTTGGATGTCTCTTGCGTTACTGTATCGACATCATGTTTGCCTGATTTCCCTTCGAGTTTACTAGACGGTGATTTTAATGCCTCCATAGTTTTATTGACGACCAGAGCGGATTCTAATATCTCCTCGAATAGGGGTTTACAGGTTGTTTGTCCGATTTCGGTTGCTTTCTGTTGTATTGTGTTTTCCATTGTTTCATCTAGAGTCGCTTGAATATCAAGAAACTTATTTTGTGCACTTGTTCCTTTATATAAAACTGTGTCACAAACCGGCGTCTGTTCAAGAGCTGAGCATGTACCATTAGAGGGTTCAGAAATCGTTGGTAAGTGAAAAAAGGATTCCTTGATATCATGTACAATTGGTAGTTGTTCTTTACATTTTTCCATTGTTCTAGTTGCTTTTCCTAAAACAGCTTTTTTCACATGGCCTGAATCTATTCCTTGCATTGTACCTATATAACTTACGTGTGCCAGAGAGTCAACAACATCTGCCGCAATTGCGAGTGTGCTGCTTGTTAGAACTTGTTCAGACAAATTTATACCTGAGAATATCCAATTAACATAGCTTTCACAATTATTACTGTAAGCAGAATAAGCCATTTCCCCAAGTCTTTCATTTGCTCTTCTTCGAGCAATGTCTCTTTCAATATCAGTTGTAGGATAGTCCGTTCGTGCAACAATACAAGCAACTTCCCTGTTTTTGAAATTAATAATACCTTGCATTTTGTTATTCCGGTCATACTCCTCGTATCTGATTTCATCTTTTATAATTTTTCCCAAACTAATGGGAAAGTTTTGAGCGTAGTGATAGAATACGCATTTTGCATAATCTGCTTCATAGACAAAAAGATGATGGAAATAACCAAACCATTGCCGATGAACTTTGATATGCATGCATGATTTTACATTTTCCCTTAGCTCACTCAATGTTTCAATCTGGATATCTGGCATTTCTCTGTAAAATTAAATTTGTAATTATCCACGAATTAAAGCTATGTCACAGTCAAATAGTATGTGCAGTGATTTGATGACCACATATACTAGCTGCAAATGTTTGCACCTGTCCTAAATCAGGAATTTGATGTACAGTAGTTGTCGTTTGTGTATGTAATTTATACGTGTTTCTCGTTTCTCGTTTTTTATATAGATTAGACCGTTGGTTTTCCCGTTTGAATGGTTTTACACTAGTAATTTTGGGGCCCTTTATAGCTTTTTGTTCGGTGTGAGCCAAGACTCCGTGTTGAAGGTCGTACATTGACCTATAATGGTTTACTTTTTATAAACTATTATTTGGATAGAGAGTTGTCTCATTGGCATTCACACCACATCTTCCTATATCTATTATCCATCTGATGAGTTCAGATTTTTTCAAATCCTTTTGATAGTACGTTCTTATGTTAAGTTATTGCACCGCTGTTCCAAGTTGGAGTGAGGGTTAGGATCCCGCTGGTATGTTTGTCTCTACCACGTTCCGTGTGTGTGTGTGTGTGTGTGTGTGTCTGTCTGTCTCATGTCGGAAGCTTGTACAGTAATTAAGTGGTTGCCGTTAAGTGCTATATTACATTCTTGTTTCTCGTGTTTTTGTACATTAATTAAACCGTATGTTTTCTGGTTTTGGATTGTTTTATATTTGTCATTTCAAGGCTGTTTGCGGCTGACTATGCTGTTTGGGTGTTGCTTATTATTGAAAGCAGTATGGTGACCTATTTTTGTCAATTTTTGTGTCATTTTGGTCTCTTGTGAAGAGTTGTCTCTTTGGTAATCATACCACATTTTTTTTTTCATATTAAACACTAAAAATATAATGGAGTGTGTGGTTGGATGAGGGTATTTCTTATTGCAAAGTTAACAGACAATCAGATTGTTTGGGTGGATGAGTGGTATTGCTTATTGCAAAATAGGGACGGAAGATACCAAAGGGACAGTCAAACTCATAAATCTAAAACAAACTGACAACGCCATGGCTAAAAATGAAAAAGACAAACAAACAACAGCACACACGATACAACATAGAAAACTAAAGAATAAACAACACGAACCCCACCAAAAAACTAGGGGTGATCTCAGGTGCTCCGGAAGGGTAAGCAGATCCTGCTCCACATGCGGCATCCGTCGTGTTGCTTATGTGATAACAAATCCGGTAAATAGTCTAATTCGGTAGGTCACATTAATGAAAGGGAAGGGGATTGTAGTTACGACGTAAGGAACATATCCGATATCATTTGTGAAACGGTTATTCCATAACGGTCAATCAACTCGTGATGGCGTCCGTAAAATTTACGAAGGGATGATTTCAACTTCACCATTTGGAACTCTTAGTTTAATAGCTTCCTTGTGAGCAGCAACCCTCTATCAAGAAAATCATGATAGGAAATGCAAGCACGGGAATATCGTATCAATTGGGAGATATATACCCCGTATGCAGGTGCTGCAAAGTTAACAGACAAACGGATTGTGTGGGTGGATGAGGAGTATTGCTTATTGCAAAGTTAATAGACAAACGGATTGTGTTTGTGGATGAGGAGTATTGCTTATTGCAAAGTTAACAGACAAACGGATTGTGTGGGTGGATGAGGAGTATTGCTTATTGCAAAGTTAATAGACAAACGGATTGTGTTTGTGGATGAGGAGTATTGCTTATTGCAAAGTTAACAGACAAACGGATTGTGTGGGTGGATGAGGAGTATTGCTTATTGCAAAGTTAATAGACAAACGGATTGTGTTTGTGGATGAGGAGTATTGCTTATTGCAAAGTTAACAGACAAACGGATTGTGTGGGTGGATGAGGAGTATTGCTTATTGCAAAGTTAATAGACAAACGGATTGTGTTTGTGGATGAGGAGTATTGCTTATTGCAAAGTTAACAGACAAACGGATTGTGTGGGTGGATGAGGAGTATTGCTTATTGCAAAGTTAACAGACAAACGGATTGTGTGGGTGGATGAGGAGTATTGCTTATTGCAAAGTTAACAGACAAACGGATTGTGTGGGTGGATGAGGAGTATTGCTTATTGCAAAGTTAACAAACAAACCTTTAACAGACAAACGGATTGTGTTGGTGGATGAGGGGTATTGCTTATTGCAAAGTTAATAGACAAACGAATTGTGTTGGTGGATGAGGGGTATTGCTTATTGCAAAGTTAATAGACAAACGAATTGTGTGGGTGGATGAGGGGTATTGCTTATTGCAAAGTTGATAACAGACAAACGAATTGACACATCGTCCATTCTTAAACAAAACATAGATGACAAGAATAAATACAGGTTAAAGATCACAACACAATCGCACACAAACAGACTTATATCTTGCATCTGAGTTATAAAGTTCCAAAGTGGCTAACTGCATCATTAAAACTTGAACAATTAAAACTTGAACAATCTACTTATCTTTATGATGGTCGAAAAAACGGGAAATGTAAGTTAGGGACAACATATTATACTTACTTCTATGATAAACAGACAAATCAGTTGACCATTTCAAATCAAGTCACCCAAACGTAAAGAGGAAAACTGCCTCAAACCTATAATGATAATTATTTATCTTTATTTAATAACTTATAAAACAGCTTCTCAATAGCGTTGACATAAGATTTTGCTTCATTATTTCATTTTTTTGTTTTTAATCATTTGATTGTTACTTCATTGTGTTGACTCGTGATACAGTATGGATAGTGCTCTAGCTTATATACCGGAATTAATGCAATTTGATAGGGGCTACGGTTCGAGTCTCGCCCAAGAATGATTGAGAATCATATACTATAAAACAATTTCACTGAATCTGAATTTCAATTCTAAAAACACAAGACATCTTTTTTTCATTTCCTTTGCATTTAACTGTGCTTTTCCTTGCTTTATGTAAAGGTAGAGATACCGGCAAATGTTGACCTATTCTCTCTGTTGTGTCGTAATTGTTTAAATTTTAGCTCAGTATAGAGCATCATTCCGGTTAACAAATTACTTCAATTTTTTCTTAGCACAATAATCCGGATATTTCAATGGTATTTTTCGTTTTAACTGAAAAAAAAAGATAGAATTGAGTAAATGTATGAATGTTCACATTAATATCCATTTTAACGGATGAAATCGTGTTTCGAAATATTTAAACAAACTTGAACGACGTGTCCTGTAAAGTGTATTAAATCTGTCATGTATCTTTTTTATGGATTAGATGATATCGTTTTCAAAAGTAACGAAAAAAATAAACAGATGGGAAAAGAAAATGCTCATAATACTTTATATTCAACGTTATAATATAATTGGAATGTGGCAAAATAGTTATCAATAGTAACAAAAGTTCTTGCTTAAGCAACCATAGACCAATTAGCAAAAAGTCCAAATTTCCAATGATTTAGCAACGATTTGAAAATTCAAATGGATTCGCTATCTCTCAAAAAATAGTTTGCAAAACACATTTAACTATGTTGACAGATATGGCAATTTCATCACTTCATTATGCGTAGAACTTGCATTGTACTTAGGTCAATATCACACATTTAAGCCATGAAAAAGATAAACAAATGAATAGTTTGCAAAGAATGTGCATTGATAGTGTTAGCAGACTTGTGATCTATAAACACCGGTACTTTTCCTCATACGATAAACATGATAAAGTTGTATGTTATACACACCTTTCAGTTCTTATACCCTTTTCCTGTTTTGTTATGAAAAATATTTTGTCAATTCTTGACTGACATGAGCAACACAACGTGTGTCACATGTTGCGCAGGATATGTGCCCCTTTTAAGAGCAACTGAGATCACTCCTAGTTTTTGGTCTGGTTCGTTTTGCTCAGACTTGGGTTTTGTATACAATTACTATTGGTCTTTTCCTTTTCTTTACATAGTGTTGTCGGTTTTTTTTTCTTTTTTTACTTATAAGTTTGAATGTCCCTCTGGCATCTTTTGTCTCGTTTTTCAAATATATAGTGCTTATAGTGTTGTACTTTCTCATTGCATTTTTTTCAGAGGCAATCTTATCAAAACCATTTGAAAATTGGAAGGTACGCTAGGCACGCTAGGGAAGCCTATGCCTTTCAAATTTGTACTCCAGACGAGCAGGTCACACGTGTAGTCTGGTCTAAGACCAAGTCACCATACCTATTCCCCTGGTCTGTTTAATGGTATTAGAAAGTTCTAAACAAAAAGATACGATACCTTTAGTTTTGAAAATAAAGTTTGCAATTGAAGAAATGATTTTTTTTTTTGGCAATTGAAGAAGAAAGGTTTTTGAATCTACAATCTGTCAGTACCTGTATCTTTGTATTGCACAAGGTAATGATTTTCTCTGACTATATCCATTGGATGTTGAATGTGTACTGATTGATGAATTAGTGTAATTAGTTATCAAAGGTACCCGGATTATAATTTAGTACGCCAGACGCGCTTTTCGTCTACATAAGACTCATCAGTAACAATGAGTAACACTCATATTAAAAGAATTATAAAGCCAAACAAGTACAAAGTTGAAGAGCATTGAGGATTTAAAATTCCAAAAAGTTGAGCCAAATACGGCTAAGGTAATCTATTCCTGGGAATAGAAAATCCTTAGTATTTCGAAAAATTTTAAGTTTTGTAAACAGGACATTTATAAAAATACCTCATAAGTGATATACATGTAAACACTAAAGTGTTGACAACTGGGCTGGTGAAACCCTCGGGGACAAAACTTCAGCCAGCAGTGGCATCGACCCAGTGGTGTAAATAGTTATCAAAAGTAATAGGATTATAATTTAGTATGCCAGACGCGCGTTTTTAAAAATGCATGATTATTTTACTAGATGTTTGTGGCTTAGAACTAGCTGTCAGTAACTCCGAGTACTCCCAGATTTATACTAAGTGCCGTTTTGTTGTTGGAATGAACAAGTAACGGTCCAGGTCCACTTGTATTTGTAGTACTTGTAGTTTTATCCATCTGATGAGTTAAGCCTTTTTCGACTGTTTTTTATAGTTCGTTCTTATGTTGTACTGTTACACTCCTGTTTCGGGTTAGGAGAGGGTTGATATCCCGCTGATATTGTTAACCCCGCCACATTCTCTATGTATGTGCCTGTCCCAAGTCAGGAGCCTGTAATTCAGTGGTTGTCGTTTGTTGATATGTTACTAATGTTTTTGTTCATTTTTTTTACATAAATTAGACCGTTAGTTTTCTCGTTTGAATTGTTTTTCATTGTTATGTCGGGGCCATTTATAGGTGACTATATTTTATGGGCGTTGCTCATTGTTAAATGCCGTACGGTGACCTGCAGTTGTTAATTTCTGTGTAATTTTGGTCTCTAGTGAAGAGTTGTCTCATTGGCAATCATACCGCATCTTCTTTCTTATATATATCAACCACTACACTGAAAACTAAAGTTGAGAAACGCGAATATATATTATATGCAAGTGAGATATGATAATACTTCCTTAAGGACAACCATACACAAGGTACCAGATAACATAGATCTAAGCAACTTTTACGATTCTTTTTACCTTTAAAATTCCAAATGACATGGATTTTTTTTAAATTTAGAATAAAGTAGAGGATTAACATTTCGGAGCAAAAAAGAAGAGAAAAAATAAACAAAACAAAACAGCGATCTCTGATCGCCTAAAAGGGAATCAAATATGAAGACGATGCAAAATGTCAATATATCACATCATTAACTAAAATGTCTTTTGTGTTAAAGCCGTACAAATTACCATCATTTTCAGGTCTTAGTTCAGGCGCATAAATCATGGAAAAAAGAAACAGAGAAAATATTTCTGACAACAAAATAAAATATAGCAATGACAGTGTAACATATAAAACCAACGACACTTGACCAACGCGGATCCCATTAAACTCCATAATGCATTGCTATGCGATATCCGCTTTTTGTATGAGATCATTTTCGAAAACTGGGGAATTGCTCTACAATAAAGGGAACACGGGGTATTATATGGGCCAATCAATTCGTGATGGACGACCAAGAATTAAATGAGAGATAACTTAAAATCCTCAATGCTCTTTAACTTTGTACTTGTTTGGCTTTATACATATTTTGATATGAGCGTCACCGATGAGTCTTATGTAGACGAAACGCGCGTCTGGCGTACTTAATTATAATCCTGGTACCTTTGATAACTATTTACACCACTGGGTCGATGCCACTGCTGGTGGGCGTTTCGTCCCTGAGGGTATAACCAGAGTTTAAATGAGTTTAATTGACCACTATTATATATACGTATAAATCTATTAATCATTTTGTAAATGTTATCATTGTGTCCAAAGTTCTGTATTAATTTTAAAAGCATGTTTGATTTTACTAAATATACACAATATATAACATCAGTGGCATTTCAAACTGATAACTTGAATATATTTCGACATTCTATAAATAGCTTATTGATAATTATGATATCAAAATAATTTTAGAACATTTAATCTAATGCAATTATGACTCTCGATAATAGCTTGATAATTCATTATGTATTATCTATCCTGTGTTAAATATTCCTTTGTACGATGTGTTCCCTACGATGAACACTTATTGTCATGAGGAAGACCTAATGGAATTTGCATAGACGCTAAAGTGTACAAATTATAACTCTTTTAAAACTGTTTATAATGTTATCATACCATTTCATCTTTCATTTGTTTTTATAGTTTAATTCAGTGGACACCGGAATCTTTTTTATAAGTCAGTGATTTTTTATTTTTGTTTTGCTAGCCTGCTTTTCAGTTCATTTGATAAAATTGAGAGAGTAATGGGGAATGTGTCAAAGCGAAAACAACACGACCATAGTGTAGACAACAGCCGAAGACCACCAATGGGTCTTCAATGTAGCGAGAAACTCCTATACCCGGAGGCGTCCTTCAGCTGGTACCTTAAAACAATATGTATACTAGTACAGTGATAATGGACGTCATACTAAACTCCAAAATATACACAACAAACTAAAATTAAAAATCATACAAGACTAAAAAAGGCCAGAGGCTCCTGACTAAGGACAGGTGCAAAATTGCGTCGGAGTTAAACTTGTTTATGAGATCTCAACCCTCTCCTATACCTCTAGCCAATGTAGAAAAGTAAACGCATAACAATACGCACATTAAAAATCAGTTCAAGAGAAGTCCGAGTCCGATGTCAGAAGATGTAACAAAAGAAAATAAATAAAATGACAATAATACATAAAAGACTACTAGCAGTTAACTGACATGCCAGATCAAGACCACAATTAAACTGATTGAAAGACGATGTCCCCATCATATGAATATCTGACACAATCCCTCCCATTAGGTTTTAGTATCATACTATCATAAAATATATGAGAAGAACATAATCCGTGGCATGCCAACAACTGTTTGAAGAAAACAAAATGTGTTTAGTTCCGATGAGAAGAACCTATAAGTGAATCCATATTAAAGCCAAAAAATGCAATCTTTAATGACCTGACAACAGTATCGTAACTATATCTCTTCTTGATAAATCTGTTTAAAGGTTTTGTAACCTTTTGAGGTTAATACTGACATTTTTGTGCTTTGTACAGATTATTACCGTAAAAGATTGGATGTGAAATACCTGAACGTATAGGATGTCTCTGCATGCTGAGTTATTTATTTTAATTATTTCCTTGTACCGATGATAAAATTTAGTAAATGTTTTGACTAGTTTGTGATATCTAAAACCCTGGTGTAATAATTTTTCAGTAATACATAAATTTCTGACAAAAATCTGACAAGCTAATCAACTTATATTACATGCTCAGCCCTCCCCTATCACTACCGATTTTCTCGAGGAAAAAAAATCTAAGTAATGAGGTGCGGAAGTTCGAAAATGAAATGAAAGGTTCAAAATCTAGTAAATTGGGGGGGGGGGGGGACTCTAGTAAAGACGGAGCCCCAAGTTGGGCGCCAATGCAACGTAAATGGGTTTTCGTGTGTAAACTTATTATCATTCATTATCTGTCTCATGACATTATACCCCGCTAGCTCAGCCGTTTACGTTACTGGTAGAGAGGGTTAGGCCTGTGCTTTCGCTCCAGGACTTCTGACATCATACTGACAATGCAACAAAACAGTAAATTCAATAAATGACAGGTATAAGAAACCTAAAAATAAACTTAGAGAAACGAAGCGGTGACAAATACCGATGACAAGTTAACCAATTCAATGAAGCGTTAGGTCTTAGTGATATCTAATTGAATAAAATAATATGATGCTACTATTTTCAGGTGTCCGCTTACCTAAAATATTGAGAGCTGAACACTAGTCGTCTCTAACTAAAATATTATTCAATCAATCAAGTTGTGACGTTAACCTTCCGAGGAGACAAAATAAATATACCCACTGGTTCCCATCGACTTTGTTAGACTAGATCATGAACCTCGTTATTCTATGACAAGGGAACAAAAATCGATCTAGTAAAAAACACTTCGCATTTATCTATACCCGTTTAATTTTCAGTCCAACCAGAGCAATGTCTGAAAACGTTTTTCAATATCATTGACCAGTTCAAGACCTAAAACTGAATCATGCGATAATACAAAATTCTATTTCACAGTAAAGCACGAACAATTCCGAAGATTGACGACCGTTACTCCAAAATATCCCTCGGATTAACCATCTGTCTAAATATCGCTATCAAAATGAACTCCATCTCTTTATAAACACGAAATCATAAAATATCAAGCTAGTGTACAGTTCCCTTTATGTTTTCTAGAACGGAAACGATAATTAATATTTTAGAACTGTTTGACTACAAGACCGAAAAGAAATATAACAAATGTAAAGAAATAAATATTTAAGTCAAACATCAAAATACAAAATAAAATGAAATTCAAAGTGCAACTTATCAGTACGCAAATTTTCCCCAATCTAAAGAAATACTGCCCTGACGAGGTTTAAATATCCAAGTCTGAACATTGAGTTCCATGCACGAAAAAAACGATTCCCGAGAAAAATTGATCGGACAGCTATAGTTATATATAATATCTAAAAATAGAAAAAAGGGAATTTACGAAGACCCTAAACGTTAACATTATCTAACATCAGTGGCATTTTAAACTGATAACTTGAATATATTTCGACATTCTATAAATAACTTATTGATAATTATGATATCAAAATAATTTTAGAACATTTAATCTAATGTAATTATGACTCTCGATAATAGCTTGATAGTTCATTATGTATTATCTATCCTGTGTTAAATATTCCTTTGTACGATGTGTTCCCTACGATGGACACTTATTGTCATGATGAAGACCTAATGGAATTTGCATCTATACCATTAAACGAGAAGACCTCATGTGTGTCGCTTCTCTTCCTTCCACGATTAATTAATCATCATGCCTCTGTGTTCTATAGGTAACATGTAAGTCGCATTTGTCATCCATTCTTATGATTAGTAAGATTGAGTTATTTTTGGAGAAAAACAACAAAAAAGGAGTCTGGATATTGATTCCGTCATCAGACTGACTTTTAGTCACAGATTAGACTTCCGGTTTGAAACATGCACAAGTACAGGTGGCACGGTAGTATTGCATTCCAGAATTTAGGTTGCTCTTTTGTGTACCCTACTTAGGTTAATGTATCTAAACAGTGCGATTGGACAAAAAATACAGTATCAACTGAACTTACTTTCCCAAACTGAGGAATGAATCAGGTGTAGAAAAATATGAAATAATTTTACATACAGATGAAAATGAATTTTTGAGAATTTTTGAAATTTTGTATTCACTGCACCACAAAAGACCTTAAAGTACTAGTGGCCTTAGGTTTTTAAAAATAGCAAAAAAATAAACGGTCATGATACATATTCAAATTCATTTGTGAATAGTAAAATGAAAGTACTTCAGTTAACTGTGAATGTAGAATTTTTTGCAGTGTTAGAAAGTGGTGAAAATTCTAAAAAGGCTATCATTATCCCTTATGGGCCAGGAAATACTACCGTGCCACCTTAAGGGGGATATATATTTTTACACTAAATCAATAAAGGATTTTTTTTTACCTATGCAATTTGTAAGTTTTCAATAAAAACTTGATTAAGGGCAACTATGATAAAAAAAAAAAAAAAAAAAAAAAAGCCTTAAATTCCACCCCTGAGAGTAAAAATTGCTGATTCAGCAAATTTTGCCTGATCTGTTGGTAATAATGTAAAAATTTACCTAGAAAGTAGAACTTCATTATTTTTATGTAACTTGCAAAACATTTTCAATTATAAATGCTCGCTTTAACTTTTCGCAGTGTCTGACACATGTGCAACCACTGAAATTTGAGACATGACATTCTTCGGTTGCATGTACATCCTATTATTTTCACCGAAATAAATAAATTACATAATTTCTTATATTTTTCAACATAAGTACAGCTATACTAGTTTTCTTCAGGTTTAATTTGTAGTTCTGATGTAACATGACACCAGTAGCAGCTTTTGGGGAACCAGTATGTGGTTAAGGGGTCCTTACTTATTCATTTAGCTCTCATATTGGTCTGAAATAGAGATAGAAATAGGGGTTTCTTTACATTGATTAGACATTATTTTTGACAAAGAATGTTTTTATGATGTTATATCAGCAATATTAGATGGTTTATTCATTTTCCATGCAAATACCATTAATTTTTAAGATTTTATGACAGTGAAAAACACAAGAAAGGCAAATTGATTATGTAAGGGGACATAATTTAACTTAATGCATACATGAGAAATAGACAAACAGTCATCTTAGAGATGTATTCTGGTACATGTATTGTGAAAAAGATTTTGGAATAATAGTTAACTGCAATCTAAAGACTCTTGTTGTATTGCCCTCATAATCTGGAAATGGTTAAAATAGTATCAGGAATGCTGTAAAATGTGGAATGGACTTTAATATCATTTTCATGATTTGGTGCTTAAACTGTTTCTTTCAGTCAGATTAACCATAAATAGAGTTGGCAATCCAATAATTCCTCCTGAATCACCATGTTTGACTTCTGTGTTGATTTGAAACATCATACATTTGGGTTTTGGACACTCCTTAAGTAAAAATTGTAAGATGAAAAAAAAGTGAAAATCTGCTAGATGGGGTAGGGATGTAATGTTTCATTTTTTGGTAAGAAATGAGTGCAGACTAGTATTCTTTATTGTAATATGTTCCAAAGTAAGAAGTCTATGCATCATAGGTGTCATGACTGGTTTCAAGTTTGTTATGTCTTGGTTAAGGCAGCACAGTAGTATTTGCATTCCAGAATTTAGGTTGCTCTTTTGTGTACCCTACTTAGGTTAATGTATCTAAACTGTGCGATCGGACAAAAAATACAGTATCAACTGAACTTACTTTCCTAAACTGAGGAATGAATCAGGTGTAGAAAAATATGAAATAATTTTACATACAGATGAAAATGAATTTTTGAGAATTTTTTGAAATTTTGTATTCACTGCACCATAAAAGACCTAAAAGTACTAGTGGCCTTAGGTTTTTAAAAATAGCAAAAAAATAAACGGTCATGATACATATTCAAATTCATTTGTGAATAGTAAAATGAAAGTACTTCAGTTAACTGTGAATGTAGAATTTTTTGCAGTGTTAGAAAGTGGTAAATATTCTAAAAAGGCTATCATTATCCCTTATGGGCCAGGAAATACTACCGTGCCACCTACAACCAATTCTCTGTTAGATAACAAAAATGAAAAATAAATAAGCCAATCAGAGCGTTCTCCATTTTATGGTGTTTAGATCGCAAGAATCACAACTTTACCTCCTTAGAGAGGACAATTATTTTACGCGTTTATCTACATGTAACCTACGATTATACTATACTTTAATAAATAGATCATCTCTGCATTCTGTCTACTATTTTCTTTAATATTTTCACTATTTAAGGGGTCATACCAGTTGCATATATTTTAAAATAAGTAAAACATGTGGAAACAAGAATGTGTCCATAGTACACGGATGTCACATCAGCACTATATTTAATAAGTTTCGAGTAAATTGGACTTCAACTTCATAAAAACTACTTCGACCAAAAACTTAAACCTGAAGTGGGACAGACGGACGGACGGACGAACGAACGAACGCACGGATGCACATACTAGAAAACATAATGCTAATAAATAATGGGGCATAAACATATGTTGTTGAAAGTGAAAGTAGTGATTTGGAAAAAATGATAGTAGGGGATGAGATTAGAGGGAGGCAGGACCTTTTTCGGGAAGTTGGGATCAGGTGTTTTTAAGCTCGGGATGGGGGATTGATCCCTACAGGATCCGGTAGTATATTTTTCGATTTCGGTATTTCGGGAACTGGTATTTCGGGAAATGAATTTATTTAAATTCTGCATCTCGGGATTTCATGTTTTTAAGCACGGGATTTCGGGATCAGGACCCCTCCGACCACCCTCAAATTAGCATTAGTCGGTCTTAGTCATTTAAACAAGATTCATATCCTACCATTGGCATGTTAATAAGGCTCTCAAAAGAAAAAGCACTGATGGATTTTCCTAGAAGCATATTTTATTAGACTGATAATGATCTATATATAAGCAATTACATTTATTTCAAGTTTGAAGCAGTGCAAATTTTTTATTTAATTTGACTTTTACCAAAAGATGCATTGTAGAAAAGGAGAAGAATATTTGTGGTCCGAGGCTAGAAACACGAAAATAATCGAATTTAACAGAAAGGAAACAAATATTGGACTTTGGAAAAAGGGAAAGGGCTTTTGATGCCTTTTCTGAAATTCTCAATACATAATATTTTTTACAAAAAAACATCCTACAACAGTTCACAAGCTGTATATGCCCACGATCTCGCGGGTGGGTTATAGTAGACGCTAAAGTGTACAAATTATAACTCTTTTAAAACTGTTTATAATGTTATTATACCATTTCATCTTTAATTTGTTTTTATAGTTTAATTCAGTGGACACCGGAATCTTTTTTATAAGTCAGTGATTTTTTATTTTTGTTTTGCTAGCCTGCTTTTCAGTTCATTTGATAAAATTGAGAGAGTAATGGGGAATGTGTCAAAGCGAAAACAACACGACCATAGTGTAGACAACAGCCAAAGACAACCAATGGGTCTTCAATGTAGCGAGAAACTCCTATACCCGGAGGCGTCCTTCAGCTGGTACCTTAAAACAATATGTATACTAGTACAGTGATAATAGACGTGGTACTTAACTCCAAATTGTACACAACAAACTAAAATTAAAAATCATACAAATCTAACAAAGGCCAGAGGCTTCTGACTTCGGACAGGCACAAAATTGCGACGGGGTTAAACTTGTTTATGAGATGTCAACTCTCCCCTATACCTCTAGCCAATGTAGAAAAGTAAATGCATAACAATACGCACATTAAAATTCAGTTCAAGAGAAGTCCGAGTCCGATGTCAGAAGATGTAACAATAGGAAATAAATGAAATGACAATAATACATAAATAACAACAGACTACTAGCAGTTAACTGACATGCCAGATCCAGACCTCAATTAAACTGTTTGAAAGATGATGCCCCCATCATATGAATATCAGACACAATCACTCCCGTTAAGGGTTATGTATCATAATATCATAAAATATATGAGAAAAACATAATCCGTGGCATGCCTACAACTGTTAGAAAAAAAAAGAAATGTGTTCAGTTGCGATGCAAAGACCCTATAAGTGAATCAATATTAAAGCCAAAATATGCAATCTTTAATCACCTGACAACAGTATCGTAACTATATCTCTTCTTGATAAATCTGTTTAAAGGTTTTGTAAGCTTTTGAGGTGAATATTGACATTTTTGTGCTTTGTAAAGAATATTACCATAAACGATTTGATGTGAAATACCTGAACGTATAGAATTTCTGCATGCTTAGTTATATTTAAGAATTATTTCCTTGTACCGATGATAAAATTTAGTAAATGTTTTGACTAGTTTGTGATATCGAAAACCCTGGTGTAATAATTTTTTCAGTAATACATAAAGACGCCTCCGGGTGCGGAAATTTCTCGCTACATTGAAGACCTGTTGGTGACCTTCTGCTGTTGTTTTTTTTCTATGGTCGGGTTGTTGTCTCTTTGGCACATTCCCCATTTCCATTCTCAATTTTATAAATTTATCTCGCTGAAATCTCATACGTTATTACATCAAGAGCGAATCGTACAAGTTGAGATATATAAACACCATAAAATGGTGACAAGGGAACATAACCATCTAAAAATGGATAATTAACGATAGGGAATGCAAAATCATCTCTTTTATCATAAATTTTAGTATTAAGCTTCCCGTTAATTATATAGATATCAAAATCGAGGAAAGTGCAGTGGTCATTGTTAGTATTAGCTTTATTTAAAAAAAGTTCAGCAGGAAAGATTTCTTTAGTATACATACTGAAGTCGTCATTATTGAGAGCCAATATATCATCCAAATATTTAAAAGTATTGTTAATTTTTTGTATCAAATGTTGTTTCGATGAGTCTTTGCTAAATTTAGTCATAAATTGTAACTGATTACAATACAGAAACAGGTCCGCAATAATTGTTGCACAGTTAGTCACCATTGGAATTCCTAACCTTGATTATCAACATGTGAGGAATTCAAAACCTTGATTATTAACATGTGAGGTCTTCAGTGAACACAAAATCATATTAGTTATTACAAAATAGACTTTTCAAAATGCAACACGGACTGTCTGTAACTGTTGTGTACCATAGAAACACAACTTTTGGAAAATGCTTTTTTCAAGGCGATTATGATTACCTAGTGTCTGTTAAACCATTTATTAACCTTCAATATTATTGATTTCAGTTTTACCTGACCTTTATAAATAGATTTTTCTGAATGCTTTTCATCATTGATTCTTTGACATAGCAAGAAAATGCCACACTCGGAGTTTAGTTTAAGCTGGTCCCTTAACAAAATTGTGTATTAGTTCAGTTGAAATAGACGTCACACTTAACTCCAAAACATAAAATTTAAGACAAAGAATACAAGACTAGGGCTCCTTATTTGAAACAGACGCAATATGCTTTGATGTGATTTAGATGAAACAGTATATATCCATCCATAATTCAAACCTGTTTTCCTTTAACTTCTATTGAAAATGAATGTATTATTTGTGCCTTCATGAAAACAACGCTTATACGAAAATTTGTTGCGAAAATACTTATTCTATATCAAGACAATGACTGCCAGTTATAGCCTCTCATGCAGTAAGACCTATGTAATCCAGATATGTGATCCTTCTTGAGGTGAAAGATGGTAACTGAATACTTTGTGGCCTAAGACTCAACCACATGGTATCGGAGGAAATTAGGCCCATAGATGTCTGGCATGCTAGGCTCACCAGAGTGGAGGTTTGGCGTGGTGCTAACAACTTCACCCTGTGAAAACGAAACTTGTTACGGAAAATGATGACCAGGTATCAGCCTGATATGCCAGCCGGCATGAAGAAGATTATTTAGTTAATGATTCAATATGATATTGGAAACGAATTTCCATTTGAATTTTTAGCCTAAGAATGTACCCTATAAGTGTCTTATTGAACCTACCCCTTAACATAAATGATCTGATTAAAATGATATATGTCGATACTTCAAATTCTATACATCGATTTCTACAAAATAATTTGACCCGTTTATGTAATAACGCGGTAGTTTTAGTGGTTGTAGATTTTTGAATCATTAGCCCTCGCTTTCAAAGTTTCAGTTTTGCTATTGAATTTATTTATCCTAAATTTGAAATTGTGTCTGTTCCTTTAGTCACTATGATATTGTGTCCTTAAAATTTACTGTTTGTTGACACATGCATTCATGATAAAGGTCGAGGAATTTTACGTATAAATGATTGCCTCTCTAAGTTTCAACAGCATTAAATATTTCTCAAGCAGCTTACTTTTGAACACTGGTCCCTTTTAAATCGATTTAAAAGTCTTAAATTATGTGACAAAAGAAAGTTGTTTTCTAAATCTTGCTTTAATATGTTTGGCATTTGTCGATCGACTTGGTCGTCCTATTGTTATACTGATCCGAACGGAGATTGAAATAATCTGCTTTTCGGTGCTTTTGTTGAGTGCATGAATCGTGTATACTTCGTAGTTCATAATGTGATGTGTTAAAAGGTACTTATTGTGTAGTGTCATAAAAGAGGGACGAAAGATACAAGAGTCAGACTCAAACTCATAGATAGAAAATAAACTGACAACGTCATGGCTAAAAATAAAAAGACAAACAGACAAATAATAGTATAGAAGACACAATATAGAAAACTAAAGACTAAGCAATAAAAAACTTGGGGTGATCTCAGGTGCTCCGGAAGGGTTAAGCAACAATTTCTATATATTTATTTAAAGAAAAACACAATAAGCAAACTATAATGCAAAGTCAAAACGGGTGAAATACTTTAAAACAGACAAAAATAAAACGCTATAAAAAAACCTAAATAGGCGAAATAAACTGTGTTTTTTTTTTACTTAGTACAGGCATTTCCTAAAAATAAATGCATGGTAAACCCTGGTTGGTATATAACCTCATATATCTATTACAGTCAGTTATACTGACAACATTGGATGAGCAACTTTAAAACAGGTAAAATATATTATGGTGGCAGGGATAAGGATGCAGCAGTCCAAACTATGTAAACATGCATCACAAATAAACATTACAAGTAACTAAAAATTCAAACAAACATACAAATATTCCAATATTCGCCGTGTACCTTTATTTTGCAAATTACATTATCAATGTGAAAATTTTATTACGTTCTACTTCTGTATCATCATGTATCAGTTTGATTGAAGATAATCTGGACTGTACTATGCTACTGTGAAAGTACTTTCATTCGTGGGTATCAATTTTGGTGGTTTGAGCATCATTTACATGTTCGTAGGTTTTTAAAATTGTGAATTTTAATGGGTTGTTTTAAATATTGAAAAATTGAAGCCATTATTAAAGAAGTTTTTAAATTGTCTGGATTGAAGGAAATTGTAAAGTAAACATTGCCCCGTGTAAATCGTAGTGGCCACACTAATTAACCAGAGATAAAAAAAAAATCTTCAATTGTTTAAAAATTCTTATCAAAATCATGCCCAGCATGACATTATTTTTTTCCTATAAACATGTACTAGCATATCTGACTTTCATCGATCAAAATTTATTTTTTTTGATAATTAAAGCATCAAAAGTTGTACTGTTGAGGTTTATTAAAGATTAGATGGGTATAATCCTGTATGCCGTTGCAGTTCGTAGTGCGTTTGCCCTATGACTACGTTTACATTATACTCGGGTTTGGCGATATGAAATATATTCTCTAGATCATATGAGTAGTCAAACCTACATGAGGATCTTTCTGCTAATGATCTTCGTGTTAGCTCTACACAACCTCCTATATATGAAGATCTCTATATTTGATAAAATCAAACCTTTTGAAAAAATAAGGAGTATAGATAGTATGATTCGATGTTATCTGAGTTTTTTTTTAATGGATGCACCCTGTTAAACAAAAACGTTATTTAAAATGAATTATAGATTTACAAACTTACCGCTTGTGACGGTACTTGCTAAATCAAGGCGCGCACTGCCTTAAATGAAATAGTGTAATGTATATATATTGCAACAATATATTATGTCATAGCCAATGAGATAACAATGTGATAGACTCGATGGAGTGTATTGATAATGTTGAATCATCAGGCTATTTTAAAACTAGAATGTAAACGTGACCACCTGACTGTTTTATTTTTGTGTCTTACTAAGCTGATATCTACACTTTTATCGTTGTTTTTACGTCTTATGTGGAAAATGGAAATTCCATTACAGGAAATAAACTTTAAAGAACTTTACATTTTGTTAAAAAGAAATGGCTGTATTGATTTTTTCAAAATTATAATTAAATGTGTTTATACAATTCTTTATTACAAGGAGACTATTGTTATGCAATATTTACTTTTCCTTCTTCAAACATGAAAGATTGTCAACGAGGTTTTCTCAGTTGTACACAGTATTAATTGATACTAATCAGTTTGATGCTTAAATTGTGCTGCTTTTTCTTATTAAAACAAATTTTTATTGAAAGCTCCTTTTAATAAACTTAATAGGTATCTTTCATTATTTAGAATTTTCAAAGAAAAGTCGAATGACTGTGCTTTATTGTTACTTGAAATTGCCATGAAAATAGCTGGACTGTGCGCGAGTGCAGTTTTCTTGGGCTTTCAATTTTACGACACGCTTATCAGCCAGTCTTTCTAATATCTGTATCGTCAGAACAAATATTTTCGTCTTGGGGACTGTTAGTTGACAAGAAAGTAATAATGAATAAGACAAAATACATTTAATCTAGGAATTACAGAAAATATTTAAAGCGCATCAGTATGTTCCATTCCGCACCCATCTGTGAATAATCAAATGGGATTTTTTTTTTAATTTATAAGAACCAAATAATATTGTTTTGATCTTGTTTGACTTTTCAAAAGGTATTTATAAAATTTTGATTAGATAATTGTTAAAATAATTTGTCTATGTAGTAAAAGAGATATTATAATGATATAAATTCCTATGACCATAATCTAGTCCTAAGATTTATGTCCATTAGGCAACGACGAACAATTTGTAAAATGTGTATAATTGTGTGCTGCAATTTTGTAGACATTTTTCCAAACCACAGATTGAGTATCTCGCTGAAAATCACCGAGTGCAAGATTATTCTTTACCTATTTGTTATTGCTAAAGGATTGTATTGACAGGTCACTGAAAGGGTTATATGCAAACTTTTGTGGACTTGAGTTTGTCTCTTCGTGAATATCAGTTGGGCATGTTTTTAAAAAAGAAATCGACTAAACATTTTGTTTTCTGTTGGAATAAAAGCAAACATGCATGATTTGTAAGAGAAATAGGTCCCTGACATGAAAAGTAAATCAGCACAAAAGCAAGGCAAACCCATTACAAATTCACTAGACACTGACTTAATTGTACCTTAATAATAGTCAGTTGCTAGTTTAATAGTTACCACTGTTACCTTGATGGTGCAATTTTAAATCTGGTGATT
Organism: Mytilus galloprovincialis; assembly: GCF_965363235.1. NCBI lineage: Eukaryota > Metazoa > Mollusca > Bivalvia > Mytilida > Mytilidae > Mytilus > Mytilus galloprovincialis. Next base: position 96,718,762 of record NC_134840.1, read on the forward strand.
AAAACAGCGAGGAAAACATTGTTGTAAAAGATGGTTGAATACTGAGGTCTACTGTACAGAACAGATGAGATTGTAGACATGGTAAATAAAGACACATTATTTCAGATACAATTGCCTCATAGAAGCATGGATATTTTGAAGCTGAATGAAATGATTATCCTGTTGATTTATTTTTAGGATGAGATTTTTAAATAGTTTACTTCAAAAATCCCCATTTACAAGGCTTTATTGGAAGTACACTAAAGAGAGATAGCAATAACTAAACTGAATTTATCAGTGTCAGTGAAAATATTAAACCTGATACAAACTATGAAAGTTACAACACCCGTCGTTTGGACAAAAACAAAGTTTCAAAATATGCCCTTAAAGCAATTTTATCAATTGGTTGATTTGTGTTTTGAAACCACTTTCAGCACTTTTGTACTGCTTTTTATTGCTTGAGGAAGCTAGTGTGCGCGGGAACAACCTTCCTATGAAAGGAAATTAATTTATCGAAAACTTCTTTTCCCGGACTGTTAATGGGGTCTTTAAAATACATCAATTTGTAATTAACCCTTCTCTATAAAAGAAAATGTCTGTACCTAGTCAAAAATAAGATGTATTTCCATTCTATTGATAAAGGACTTTCCGTTTTGAATTTGTCTGGTACCTAGTCAAAAATCAGAGTTATTTCCATTCTATTGATAAAGGACTTTCCGTTTTGAATTTGTCTTGGGTTTCGGTGGTTTTCTTTTTTTTTTTTTTTTTTTTTCCTTTTTATAGCAGATTTGATCTCTTGTCGTTATCTTTTTCGTTAATTAATCCAGATTTTTTTTTCTAAATTTACAGCAGAAACTCTACACAATAATAACGACAAAAGCGGTGATTTATTCTTTTACTGTTGTCCTTCTTCTTTTTTTGATCGGTGATATTCCTTTTGTACCATCTAACGGTCTGTATATATCACAATTCTTTTGCTATGCCCGTGTCTGTAGTGTTGTTGTAGATTTTATTATTCTTTATTTATGTATAACTGGTAATAGTTATCAAAGGTACAAGGATTATAATTTAGTACGCCAGACGCGCGTTTCGTCTACATAAGAACCATCAGTGAAGCTCATATAAAAATATTGATAAAGCCAAACAAGTTCAAAGTTGAAGAGCATTGAAGGTCCAAAATTATTAAGTCGAAGATTTCGTTAGCACAGACTACTATTTTTTTTATTAATTCTTATATAGATACGCAGATTTGGTTTAAACGGAATAGCACAGAATACATTTTACAGTGATTCTGTTTACGGTGCCCGGCAATTAAGAACCGATCTTTTGAATAAACTTTTTTTTTCTGAAAGGTTACCAAATCAACACTGCAGTTAGAACTTTGAATATAGTTTTATTGGTATTAATATTGATTTTGTAATTAGAAATTAAAAGCAAACTAAATATCATTGTTATATACATATGAACTTTCATGGATCTACTTCTGTTAATAACTGTATCTTTGCATTGCACAAGGTCATACTTTTCTCTGACTGTTAATACGGTCTTTATACTAAATCAAAAAGTAAAATCACAAAAATACTGAACTCAGAGGAAAATCAAATCGGAAAGTCCCTAATCAAATGACAAAAGACACAAAAACGAATGGACAACAATTGGATGTTATTTAACTAGATGTGTACTGATTGATAATTAAGTCTTAGATGCATGATTTGTGTAATTAGTTGTCATTGGCTAAAATAGAAAAAGACAAACAGAAAAACCATAGTACACAAGACATACCATAGAAAACTAGAGACCAAGCAACTCGAACCAAATCAGAAATGGTAGTAATCTCAGTTACTCCGGGAGTGTAAGCACAGCCTGCATTTAGAATAAGAAACACGTCAGCAAGTGTTTTTTTACAAAGTAGGATTCATCCCTCCATATCATAAGATACATGCATCTACGTTGGCCATTCTATTTTATGAAGAAAGAAAAAAAGCAATATCAACTCGTTTAATTGGTCTTTTAGTTGGGAATGGGAAGACCTGTGTAAAGTGTAGAAAAGTCAAGACCCTTAACCTTCTTGACAATAGACTGTCAGACATGATTTTTTTTAGTTTTATTGAATTGCAACAATTCACATAAACTTAAAATTGGTTAAAATCCCAAAAACTCCTAACAGAAGACACGATCATCATTTAAAATGTAGCAGACCAAAATGAACAAATGTATACAGGCAGTCAGAAGCTTTCAACGATACTTTACACTTCTATCTATAGTTTTTGTCATTTTGTAGATTTTTTTCCTTATCATATATTTTTCTTTTTCGCTTTTTACATGTTATATTAATAACTTTCGTTGCAATACAATGAGATAAGACCACAAAATTAATATTGTGGTCAGGAATTTACATTTGTACAACTGGACACTGGTGTATAAGCATATAAGCCCCTGCCAAATGCCTATATAAATAAAGGCAACAGTAGCATACCGCTGTTCAAAACTCATAAATCCATGGACAAAAAACAAAATCGGGGTAACAAACTAAAACCGAGGGAAACGCATTAAATATAAGAGGAGAACAACGACATAACACCGAAACGTAACACACACAAAAACGGACCAAGCATCAGACAAAACACCACGAGAATAACAAATATAACATGAAAACCAAATACATGAATTTGGGATAGACAAGTACCGTGCCACGTCTTATCTCAATATCTCAAAAATAAGAGAAAACACAAACGACTCAACGTTAAAATGCAACACACACATACACGAACAATAATATAACAATGGCCATCTTCCTGACTTGGTACAGGACACTTTTAAAGGGGAATAAAAGTGGTGGGTTGAACCTGGTTTTGTGGCATGCCAAACCTCGCACTTTAATGGCAAAGTTAAATATAACATTGAAATGACAACATAATATTACAGGACTACAATACAAATAAATAGGAGAACATATTAGACAAAGAAAAACATGATTAATAGATAACAAAAAGCATCAGGTTTAAAATTCAGTACGCCAAAAACGCGCCTTGTCCACGCAGGACTTACAAGTGACGCCCAGATATAAAAGATCGAAAGTGAAAAAAGTACAAAGTTGTACAGCACTGGAGGTCAAAAGTTGAAAAGGTTTCGCCAAATACGGCATTGTTTTTATGCCCGGGATATCACATTCTTATTATATAGAACAATTCATGCTATTGCAAACAGTAAATTTTATCAAATAAATATGAAAGAGATATACATAAAGAAACTGAAGTATTAACTAATTACAGAATATATAATTAGATTAATTACCATGTGCTTTTATCTACATAAGTTTATTTACAATTTACTCCCTTTTGTTATATGATAATAATTCTAAACGGGAAGTCCCTAAACAAATGGCAAAATCAAAAACAAAAACAAATCAAACAAATGCATAACAACTGTTATATTTCTGACTTGGTACAGGCATTTTCTTATGTAGAAAATGGTGGATTAAACAAAAGATTTAAAACTATTAAAGGGACGACAATGCGTATCATTTGAAAGGCGTGGTATAGTACTTCGCAATAGGGTATTAGATAATTATTTATGCCTTTATTCAAATTGAAAATGAGGATGTCTTTTAAACACTAGTCCATGTTTTGGTCATCCGAATGCAGATACACTTGCTGAAAATGTAAAATATATTGAAGTTGAACAAACGATGCAACTTGTTACATATACAAAATAAAAAATATCATGTCAATATTTGCATAATTGGTACTCTTACTTCCTCAATACCTTATATGCTGGCATGATGAAAACAGACGATTTTTTTATTTTTTTGGAGAACGTGTTATTCAATAAAATATAAGAAATGTCTTTGGAAACCAACTGTTCTTTTCTTCTTGTCGACTTGCTCCTTTATTAGTATTAAGCTGACTTCATTTAAGAATTGAATGTTTAAGAATTGAATTGCTTCTTTTTGTAATTACATTGAGGTGTAAAAGCGTTGACCGAAATACATTTTGTAAAATTGTGCGCACGGTCAACGCTTTTACAACCCCATGAAGCATTCAATACTTATAATTACAATTTTCAGCTAAAATTATGAAAACACGATTTTTATCAAGTTTTTATATAATCTATCTGTGCACTTTAGTGTTGGACCTCGTGTTATCATGAATGATAAATTGTATTGTGTATTGAAGTTACTTAAGGAATAACTCGAGATTGCAGAGTAGCTAATCAGAATTACGTATTATAATGAAATATACATCTAATGTAATTATCAAACTATAACTTATAAACTCATATTTCATTTAATTGGCATACTATCACGTAATATGTTAGCTGACTGCGTTGAACGAATATATCAAATCAACTGCAAATAAAGGATACATCAGATCAATTTACGGCTGTCTAATATATTAAATTACGTCCAGCATCTGACAATAAGAGTTGATTTCGAAATAAAATAAAAGAGATGATTTTAAACTCAGAATTTCTCTGTATGCCAGCAGCGACTTCACAGGGAGTTTATATCTTCCAGTTGAGAGGATATACTTGATCCCGTATTTCATATTATTGATTTCTATAGTAGCTAACAAGTGAGGTTCGTGATGCTCCGTCTTTAGTTTTCAACTAAGTTGTTTGTTTTTTTGGTCGTTTTGTTTTCATTTTTTGTTTGTCAAGGCATGTTTAGGTTGTTTTCGACTTTTCGCAGGTTAAAATATTCCCAAGATATCTTCAAAATCGGTATGCTTTAAATGACGAAAATAAGCATATTCAGTGGTTGTCGTTTGTTTATGTGTTACATATTTGTTTTTTGTTCATTTTTTTGCATAAATAAAGCCGTTAGTTTTCTCGTTTGAATTGTTTTACATTGTCTTATCGGGGCCTATTATAGCTGACTATGCGGTATGGACTTTGCTCATTGTTGAAGGGCGTATGGTGACCTATAGTTGTTAATGTCTGTGTCATTTTGGTCTCTTGTGGATAGTTGTCTCATTGGCAATCATACCACATCTTCTTTTTTATAAACCACATCTCGTTCAGCACAACACGGATTTTAATATATTTAAAGTGATTTTTGGTATTTCAAGAAAAAAAAGGCCAAAATTAACTGTTTACCTTTAACATAGTAAAATGCAAAATTTATTATAATAAGTACGACGAAAACGAAGCCCTAATCTAGTTTTGAGTAGATGTGAGATATAATAACGGATAGTATGAGTCGACATATGATCCATATAAATCAAATACAGATATGAAATACATGTGAATAGTTAGTATGTCAAGGCATTACATAAAATGAAAAAAAAAAATTGGAAGACAAAAACGGACAATGACATAAAAGTATCTTAAATGATTGATTGATAAGAAATTTATCAGAATATATTCTTTTTCCTTTTTACTAAATACTAATTTATCTGAATATTTTTTAAAGATTGGCCCAACCCTACTCTTGCAGCATATGGTTTTAACTTCCATGTATTTATTACAGCTGATTGTTCAATTATAGTTTTCTTGTCAAAAGATTACAAGTACTTCGAACATGATAAAATCAATGAAGAAAAGAAACTCAAGATCGAACTGTGAAGTTCACATTACAGGACTTTACATATTATTTAATCATTTGATTCACAGATAGAGATTCTAGGACAAGTTCAGACACTGATAACTTTGGTTAACTGTAATAGTTATCAAAAGTACCAGGATTATAATTTAGTACGCCAGAAACAATAAAATAAAACAATAATTGCAAAAACTTTTAAAAATACTTTAACAAAGCTCAGCAAGATTTTATTCAGTGTATGACCAGTTTTTGTATTTATTCTTTAATGTCGAGTGCTAGGCGGCGAAACAAAACATACCAATTTTATAGCCTTTGGTTGACACGAGCCGGGTTAGAGTTTAACCCGTTTCCCCGAGACCATCTAGGTGATTAGATGAATTTTATTACTATATTAAGTAGATTCCTTTTGTTCATATAGCTCAACAAGTTTTCGGTACTTCCTCGATGGCTTTTGGATATTTGACTTTTACCATTCCAGATGATGGGAGGTCAAGAAAAGTCATCATGTATGATCAATTTTGAAAAAAACGCTTTATTATTTCGATATAATGCATAATTATAGCTCAAGGACTAACGAGTGAATATATATTCATAAAATAATTCATCTAATAAATCATATCTTTATCATCAATCCTTTTTGTTTCATATATATCTGCTTCATCCAACAACACCCATTATCACTGAACTAGTACTATATATATTTGTTTAGAGGCCAGCTGAAGTGCGCCTCTGGGTGCATGAGTTTCTCGCTGCATTGAAGACCTATTGGTGACCTTCTCAGTCTTCTGCGGTTGTCTGATCTATGGTCGGGTTGTTGTCTCTTTGACTGACACATCCCCCATTTCCATTCTATATTGTATTTATATCATTTATTTGATTTTAAACATATTTTATTCATTAAGATATGAAAAGGATTGAGCAACAGGCACAGCCTATAAAAGCTCTCTTTGTAACACATGTTAAGGTATAATTCAATTATAACAACTGTATTTAAAATAATGCAATAATATAGTGGAACATGCATGCTACTTGTGAGCACACACGAGCAAATATATGTTAACAGTGTTACTTACTAAACGCATTTAGTATATTTAAATATATAGGCAATTAATAATCAGTTGTTTAAAGTACCTTCAAACATGCAAATATCCTTTATAAGTCATTAAAAATATATATATGGCTTGAAAGAGACACTAAGATTGCTTAGTGAAACAAATGAATTAGTAAGTTTTAAACAAAACGTTGAGTGTCACTTATATATTTCTAAACAGATTTAAAAATAGCAATATTCATAACATATGAAAATAATCTGTTTCCAAAAAGTAGTTATTCATTATTTATGTCAACATTATCAACAATGGAGTAAATGGAATCAAGAAGGATCTGTCTTACATCATTATACTTAGGGCAAATAAAAAGAAATGTTGGTTTACCTCAACAGGATGGTTATAGTTTGCGCAAAAAGTGTTCTTGGATAAGAACTGATTAAACAAATGAGATTTAAGGTTGCTAGCATTATTTCTGAGTTGACAATGACTTATATTAAGTTTCCTTATCCCATAGTTGAAAGGTTTAAATATATCATCAGCCCTCTAAATATACCCACACTTGGTGATTATTGTAAACCCAAAGGAAGACTATTCCAAAGTCTTATAGTGGAAGGAATGAAACTATTAAAATAAGAGCTATTTCTAGCAAGAGGCGGGTGAAAAGCGTTATTTTCATTCCTCAAAGTATAAGGGGTTTGTCTGGGAAGATATGGCTGGACTATCTCATATAAGTATGCAGGTGTCATCCCATTGGATATTTTATAGAATAGTATAAGCTTATGTTTATTACGTCTATTCTCTAGAGTTTCAAAACCTAATCATTATCATTTATTGCATTCTATTTACAACTATGCTGGGCCTTGGCATACTATCAAAATATTGATCTATTTCATTTTTATAATCATTGCCATTGGTCTTTTTTTCTTCTAAATAACGAATTAGTATATATATCTTTATTCTCATAAAGCCAATGCATTACATCAGTACAGAGATAACAACAATAACTATTTACAATATATACAAAACAAGGAGAGAGGTTACAGAAGTCTCTAACCAGGAGGACAAACACAAGTATTAATATTTTTTATAAATAAACAAAGTTTCTTTAGGGCTGGTTTTCGTGTACTCGACATTAGTTCCGAAAATTTAAATGTATTATGTCGTTGTACTAAATAGGAGGATAAATACTCTGTACGTTTTTGATCGAAAAAAGTACATTCCAATATATAGTGATATTCGTCACCAATTTGTCGATTTTTACATAGATGGCAAACACGGTTTTCTCTCAGTACATTTTGCCACCTTCCTTTTTCAATCGGTAATTTGTTATTGGTCGTTCGAAATCGACAAAGAACAACGGCATCTTTAAAGTTCAAAATATTAAGATATTCCTCAAATTCCCAGTTTTGTTAAAAAATTTGTAGTTAATAGCTTTTGACGAATTTTGAATTAGCGAATTCCAATTCTGAAGTCTTTGCTGTATAACAGTTTTTAACCAATCTTTATCTATAACATTTTGTGTTTCCCATATATATGAGAAACCACAATCTTGAAATATGTTTTTGACAAAAAGAATCCATTTAGTCTGCATGTTAAAATGAACATTCATATGGCGAGAAAGTTGATACAATATACAGGAAAACTTTGCTTGTTTGCCGGATATCAAATTTGCCCAAAATAATACTGCTCGAATTTTTATATCTATGTCAACCGGATGGCGACCTAGTTCCCCGTAAACCATATAGTTTGGTGTTGAGGATTACAGATTTAAAAGTAGTTTACAGAATTTCAAATGTGTCTATTCTAATACCTCATTATTACTAAAACCCCATACTTCAGACCCATACAACAATATGAGCTTGGCAATTTTGTCAAAAAGATCTAGCTGACATTTTATGGAAAGCTGATACATCCTTCTCATTTTCAGGACTTCGTACATGGCTTTTAAGGCCTTATCGGATAAATGTTTTTTTTGTCATATTAAAATTCCCCGTTTTAGTAAAAATAATTCCCAAATAGTTATTCAATCAGTATCCAACATCCTTTTTTAACAATACCATTAACTTGCATGTATAAGTGCTATTCGTCTGAATAGTTCTCAAATACTAAAAATTATAAAAAATGTTTTTTTAATGAAAAATATCAATACATTCAAATTAAAATATAATACATGGATGTAGAAACCATATAAAATGGAAAATGGCAAGCTAATATGTAAAAAGTAATTTTGATTCCCAATGAGCATGCCAAACAGTTTTATCAAGATATCATAGCACCAAATAGTATAAACATTGTGATATTTCGGCACTTTGTGATAAAACATAAAATTATATAAAACAATTCGTCTTATTATATTTTTCTAAGACTGTCATATTTTGTCTGCAATCTATTTTAAAAAAATCTTTCCGTCATATTATCAATCCGTTTTGGAAATATGTATTTTAATTGTGTTCTTTATTCAATATTTGCGTTTCCGTGTGACGTACCAGAATACCAATAGATTGATTTACAAAGATTAACCAAGTAACAAGAACTTGGATCTGCTAATGTGATTACTGAATATTGTGTCTTATATTCGAGATATGAGTTTCTTACACAAATGTAACTTATACTAATATTCCAACAACAAATTTCCGATTCCAAACTAAAAAACTAATTGAAAGAATTGGTCATGTTTTTTTCATAAAAAGAATGGCTTATGTAGATTCAAGTGTGTTGTCTTACGAAGGATTTAATCGTACTTTCTAATAAAAAAAATCACTCTGATTCATCCATTTCTTTGGTGAAACTGACATTATCAAGATGCTTTTAACGTGAAGTTTGAGTGTTCCTTTAATATATTTCTCATCTCTTATAAATAGTCCAGGATATCATTTTAATTAATTCAAATTTATAATTCAATGATATGTAAATAAACAGGGATACTTAAAGACCTCATTGATATAATACGAATACAAACTACAGCCAAAAGATAATCCTTTGAATTATTCAACCAAATATTTACATACGAATATACCCTCATTCTGTTTAATAAATTGTCTATAGACTTCTTATCAATAGCTAAAAAAATCTATTCTATTTCATTAAACAATTTTGATTTTTTATAACATTTTATTCACATGAAACTACTAGCCAGAATACCAATAACAAGCCTATAGTATCTGAAAAATTTAGTTTCGGGCATATAGTTGGCTTACTTACAAATGGTACGAATAAAGCCGAGATTCCCCTTTTCTTATATATAGAATGATATGACATTGATATTTGGGATATACTTCTACGTTTGCTTTTACAATATTCGTAAGTTTCACTACCATCCGATATTTAGAAATACCTTGAATAAAAACAGACATCCTTAACGTATAAAGAATATTGAGTTATTCCTCTTTTATTAAAAGTCGCAATTACGAGAGGTATAAAACAAAACAATTTAATATCTTACTTATTAACGGTATTTTCTATATCTGAGCAGCAAATCAAGTCTCTGATTGGAATATCTTGTCTACGATAAGCCTGTCCGTAGTCCTTAAAACAAATGAGTGACACTTATGGAGAGTACAAAACTTCAATCATGATAAAGACATATTTTGTAGAGTAGGCGAATGTGAATTTTTCCTTTTCTATTCACATTTGCAAATATTTTCATACAAACAGGTGTTCTTTTTTTTAGTGTCCCAACATGCGCATATTGATCATCGCCATGAACGTTTTTAGTTCGATTTGGTACTACATATAACAGAGAGAAAAAAAACGAAATCAATGTTATACACCACAGAGGGAAATCAATAGTTTGTCTGTGTTTTTATGATTTTAGTTTTCCTTCTTTTAATACAATTCTGATTTATTCGAATTAAGCAACACAAAATAAATCATACATGTAATATTCGGCAAAATTAAAACAGTCAATGCCGTTATATCACTGTCCAAGGTTTGGGTTGTCACTTTCAAACATGTTAAACACCGCCACATTATGCGTGTGCCTATCCCAAGTCAGGATCCTATAATTCAGTGGTTGTCATTTATTGCTGCATATTATATTTTTTTTGCTCATTATTTTGTACATTAATCATGGCGTTAGTAAGTTTTCTCGTTTGAATTGTTTTCCATTTTTCTCTTGGTGGTCTTTAAAAAACTGACTATTCGGTATGGACTTTGCTCATTGTTGAAAGCCATACGGTGACGTATAGTTGTTCATTTCTGTGTCAATTGATCTCGTGTGGAGAGTTGTATTGATTGCAATAATACCATATCTTCTTAATTTATGTCAATTATTTGAATATGTTAATTCTAGTTATTTCAAAGCTATATTATACAACATTATATGTTATTAACAAGATTTGTACACACGAACGACATATTTCAAATTAGCAACCTTTAAAACAGACCTATTTCAAGACTAATATGGTAAAATTAAACATTTCTATACCTATAGCAGTGAATTGACTATAAGAGCTAGACCGTCCAGAATCCTACAAATTTTCAGTGCATCTATTGTTTTGATTTTGTTTACAATGGATATGCCTCTTCCACTTAAAATGACTTCCCATATATTTATCAGCAAGATTTGTACTCACTAAATTAATAAATATTGTTGCAACGGTTTTTTGGGGTGTTTTTTTTTTATAATTTGATTTTGTTCATTACTTTTGCTCTGTCGTTTCTTTTTTAATGGGCAAGTGTATTCTGAACAAATTGTTGTGTTTAATAGTTCCAATGTGTTGCATTAGATCGAAATTTGTACACAAAATATCAGCTAATGTTGCGATGTTTTATCTTTAATATTTTATGAGAACATGCCCTGAAGTAACTATGTAATAATATCGTATCTGTATGGTACTAGTATGACTTTCAAATGAGGTATTTCATTTTCATGAATGATAACTTCTTTTATCGAATAAAAAAATTCGTATTGATTAAATGTATATTATGTTCAGAATACATCAGAGATCAGTTGTATTTACAGTTACCAACATGTCCACTGTTATTAGTAGCAGAATTATTTCCAAAAGGAAAAAAAAAATTATATGCTATTTTTAAACTTCTTGTAAATAAATTTAATCGTAAATATCTGTATGTTTTCATAACACGTTGAAAGACACTTCACCAATGAGAACATGTCCTTTTGTCTAAATTTTATAATGTTGGCACAGAAAGAACATGCAAATGATTGCTTCAAGTAAACACACAGTTTTAGAAACTATTATCCGGCAAATATTCTTTAAATGGGAAAATGCGTGCTTGCTGTTAATAGAACATCCCTAGTAAATAGTATTTTTCAGACAATTCCGTAAAAATAGAAATTTATTTGTCTTTAATTTATAAAGAAACGAATACTGAGGTAATATAATGAAATTAGTTAACAGCCGTCTATCCATTGAAACTATCCTATAGTCAATCAACCTGTCTCTATTAAATGGGAGGAGCTTTATTCCTTTTCGGAATATTTTTTTTTATGAATATTTTTTCTTCTGGTATTAAGAAGGAATAAAAGATGGTGTAGAGCAATATTAGTTACATGTGAAGATAGCTAGAATTAATTGACATTTTATTTTTATTTTGAGAACGAGGTAAGATTATAATTGCATTAAATTATTTCCGATTTCTTATATTTAAATTCCATACTTTTCGTCAATGTGTAATCATTTGAAAGACTTTTTTAACAGCTGTCATTTGTTTTTAATTCGGTATCATATATAGTTTAAACCACAATTAATGGTAAGTTTTATTGATACTGGCCTCTGCTCAGCAGTAATTGAGAAAAGTTTGGAATTCATTCAATGTCTTTAAAAATCAGTTAACTGGATGTAGCGGTGTCTGACAAGATAAACAACAGTGTTCGTAGGCGGACTTGGGGTACACAGGCAAATTTTGCTCACGTGAAATTCACGTGAATCTCATTTCACGTGAATTTCACATAAATTTCACGTGAATTTCACTTGAAAAATTTCACGTGAGTGTCATGTATAAGCTCGTTTGAGGTGAATCTCACGTGAAAAATTTCACTTGAAATTCACGTGAATTTCACGTGATATTTACGTGAACAAAATTTGCATGTGTAAGGTTGGCCAGGTGCATTATACTAGACCGACACGCTGAGTCGGCCTTGTAACGTGCTAATTCACAAGGTATCATTCCGCGTGAAAGACTTGCCACACTATACCATGATACATTATTCTGACTCCGAGCTGACCCGAGCTGCCATGCCCGTGTCTGTAGTAACGTTTTCAATTTCAATGCAAAACAGGAACGACAGCAATATCTAAATATCATAGACTTTGTATAAAATTATGTGATGAAATAGGTGATACTTAAAGTGTACCATAGTAGCGATTCTTAAAATTTTGCAATTTAACCGTTTTCGATGCCCCTCACAAATTTCCGGAATCGGGGATAAGATGCGTGCGTATTCCCCTACTATATCATCGTTTATATTTTCGATTTATTTCTGCATTTCCGAGATAGTCTGTTTTACTGTATCTTATTTTCATTTTACACACAAGTCACGTGATACCTTCTGAAATCTATGAAGTTTGGGATCAATACAACGGAGATTTGCATAAATACAGAATATGTGGTATGATTGCCAATGATACAACTCTTCACAAGAGACCAAAATTGTATGTTTTGATCAGGGTGAGGATATCATTAAAATGGAAACATTTGGTCGATATTTTTCTAACACCGATCAAGAAATAGAAAAATAGCCGTCAATTAGAGAAACCTATCTAAATCATTTTATTTGCTAAATTTTCCTGTATAAAAAGAACTAGGCGTAAACATAAAAAAAGTCAATTTATACAAACTTTTCAACCTCAAGTGACTTTTTACAAAAAAATCTTACCACTAAAATTGGCCTTTTGAAATTTAAGAACAAACAGTTTACTTACAAATAATCGTAGTCGTAAGTTCCCGACCGCATATACATTTGAATAAACAAAATGAATGTTATATATTTTACTCAATTTTCACTGAATTTAAACTCACTTTTTAAGAATCTTTACGTAACCTTGCCTTATCCTACTGGTTTATTATAGCGCTTATTTGTGTTAATTGACACATAGGGAATAAAATCTTCAGATTTACTTTTAATTCACTTCAATCCACAATATATCTTCAACGCTTTTATAAAGCGGTGTCAGGTCAAATAATTCAAATAAATCGTCTATAAAAAGGCACCTATACCACCCGATCAAAGCTGTGCATTTACGTGCAAATTTTCACGATTATTTTTGATCCACGTGTAGCCGTCTATGATTGGATTCTACGATCCTTTAAGGAAAGTTTCACAGACAGTAAAAATATCGCAGTCTGTGTTTTGAAGCACAAGTTTTTGAAATCAAGCGCTGTCATTATCATTTATTGACCATTGCGACAGTTCCATACTACACTACGCAATCAGTCTTATAAGCGTTTTTGAACGAGTCTGTTTCCAACAAAGATCAATTCATTTTCTTTTTCTTGGAATAAAGTTTTGACGTAATAGTGGAATATTCTGGTTTCTCCTGGTAGATCTTTGACTGTGATGGATGCATCAAGTACGCAACATCGTCCGGTCAGAATGGGGACGTTAAATCAGACGCCTCGTGCAGACAAAGTGTCACGATCTCTTCACGTTAAGAACCCTTTTAAAATCTCTTTGAGTGATCTACAGGTGGTCTGCTGAAAGACTAGATTTTAGCCCATTTCCAATATACCCTCATCTTTTAAAGACATTCCAAATTTCCCCGACCCGCAACCCAGTTGACCTTTGTTACCGGACCTTCTTAATCAATTGGTTTTTGTCTCTGTAGAAGTCGCTCCTCGCTATCCTACTGACTGTCGATACATTTATTTTTGGCATTGCACAAGTCATGTCTTCTCTGACTGTTTATGACGTTAAAATGCTAAATCCCTGGGATGTGTTTTAGTTGATTTTAGTCTCTGATGCATGATTTTTTATTATTAATTGTTTTTGTCTTTTAACTAGCTTTTAGTAACTGCGAGTACTCTCAAATCGTATTTTCTTGTTAATTCGACCTGTTGATACTGTTTATAATGCCTTTTGCTATTTTATATTAATATGGAACTTGTCTATATACCAGCTTTGATTATTTGGAATATCTTTTAATTTTCACTACATTTGTATAAACTTCAAGATTTAACCTGTATTATTAAAACCGGGGTTGTTTTTTTTTTTTTTTTTTTTTTTTCAAATGTGATAATTTTAGTAGGGTTAAATATTTCGCAGTGGTGTCTTGCCATGGCTTTGTTTGGACTTATTTGTTTGCTTTTTGGCCTTGAATGTTTATCCCTAATATTTCATTAACTGTGCATTTACATTCAGATATCGCATATCAAATTTATTCGTTCATAGTGTATTAATTTACGTTTTTTGATTGAGGTAAGCCTGCCAATTGATATTTTATCGTATGTTTTTCTATGTTGTGATGTTATGCTATTGTTTCAGAAGAAGGGAGAAGGTTTGGTACCATTAAAACGTTTATTCCCACTGCACCTGTCCTAAGTCAGGAATCTGATGTACAGTAGTTGTCGTTTGTTTATGTAATTTATGCGTGTTTCTCGTTTCTCGTTTTTTTATATAGATCAGACCGTTGTTTTTCCCGTTTGAATGGTTTTACACTAGTAATTTTGGGGCCCTTCATAGCTTTTTGTTCGGTGTGAGCCAAGGCTCCGTGTTGAAGGCCGTACATTGATCTATAATTGTTTATTTTTTTTTGAGATTCATAGTTGTGTCAATATCATCTTTTATTTCTTGTCTAACCTTTCTAACTTATTTTCATGCCCCATTTATGGGCATTATGTTTTCAAGTCTGTGTCTCTGTCTGTTCATTCGTCCCGTTTCAGGTTAAAGTTTTGGTTAAATATTTTTGGGTCGAGGTAGTTTTTGATGAAGTTGAAGTCCGATTAACTTGAAACTTAGTAAACATGTTCCTTATGATATGATCTTTCTAATTTTAATGCCAAATTAGATATTTTATCCCATTTTCACAATCCACTGAACAAAGAAAATGATAGTGCGGATGGGGCATCCGTGAACTTGGGACACATTCTTGTTTTCATATATTTTTTTTCTCAGGACTCAGTTTCTATATGCTTGCTGAGATTTTTCCTTCTGAGATCGTTCCTTCATTATGTGCTTCTGATTGATTCATTCGGCTCGTCGTCGTGTTAAAGCTAACACATATGTTATTTTCTAAGATTGGTATGGTAGAAAGCAGAAAAGTTTCATCTGGCATGATTTTTCTGCTAATAACTACTAAAAGTTTTGGTTAAAATTTTTTGGGTCGAGGTAGTTTTTGATGAAGTTGAAGTCCGATCAACTTGAAACTTAGTAAACATGTTCCTTATGATATGATCTTTCTAATTTTAATGCCAAATTAGATATTTTATACCATTTTCACAATCCACTGACCAAAGAAAATGATAGTGCGGATGGGGCATCCGTGAACTTGGGACACATTCTTGTTTTCATATATTTTTTTTCTCAGGACTCAGTTTCTATATGCTTGCTGAGATTTTTCCTGCTGAGATCGTTCCTTCATTATGTGCTTCTGATTGATTCATTCGGTTCGTCGTCGTGTTAAAGCTAACATATATGTTATTTTCTAAGTTTAGTATGGTAGAAAGCAGAAAAGTTTCATCTGGCATGATTTTTCTGCTAATAACTACTAAACACTTTACTAGTTTACATCCCAGCCCCTTGTTCTACCAGGGTCGATATGAGCCGGATAACACCTACCAGATCACGCTAACATGAGTTTCTTTGTTTTGCATGCTATCCCTTGTTTTGTAACATTTTCGCGGGAATGCCTAATCAACAATAAAACTAACAATTACTTATAGGGAAGAGACTAACTTTCAAAATGTAAATGAAGAACAAATTTCAGTGTCTACGCTAGGATTCGAACTCAAGACCTTTAAGGTTGCAATTCTGTAAATATAGACAATGCTTTTTCCTATAGGAACTCCCTTTGCGGCTAAATCTGTGCCACTTTTACTATTAAGTTCCGTGAAAAATAGTATCCCAGAACGGAACGTTGATATGCACTTTTATTTTATATGCGCTGAACCTCTGAGAGTTTAAACTTGTACTACCCCTACCTCCTATTTGGACCTCAAAAGAATAAAATTTAAGGCGCTCCCTGCATGTTTTTCTTTACTGGTAACATTCCCAAGATATCATTATGCATCTATGAAATGAAATACAGCGATCATATATGGGAACCAGTACATTACAAAGTTAACATATCTTTTCAGTTACTATCACTGCACGGTCACGAATACAACTTGTGAGAAGTCATGGGTATGGCTTAATACACCGTAGCAAGTAGCTTGAACACATGCAGAACAAACCTCCGTATACGATTTATCTGAGGTCTAAGCCACCAACTTCACATTTCCCTACAAAGCACACGTGCACGCCGCAAAAAGGAACTACTCCGAAACATTTGCTTATTTCCACCACCAAATACTCAATGGCATCTTTATTAACATTATTTTCCTTATAGATAGTATAAAGGGAGATCATGTTAACAAACATCTTTTTCTATGGTCATTTAAAGTGAAATCCAGCTACATAGTTTGCTACTTGTATTATCTCGTGTCTTCTGATATTATCGTTATTTTCATTTATAAATATAGAACTTCGAGGGTTGCTGCTCACAAGGAAGCTATTAAACCAAGAGTTCCAAATGGTGAAGCTGAAATCATCCCTTCGTTAATTTTACGGACGCCATTACGAGTTGGTTGACCGTTTCACAGATGATATCGGACATGTTTCTTACGTCGTAACTACAATCTCCTACCCTTTTCATAAATAAGACCTCCCGAATTAGGCTATTTACCGGATATGTAATAACATGAGCAACACGACGGGTGCCACGGATCTGCTTACCCTTCCGGAGCACCTGAGATCACCAGTTTTTTTATGGGGTTCGTGTCGGTCAGTTTTCAGTTTTCTATGTTGTTTCTTGTGTACTTTTATGTGTCTATTTGGTTTTTTTTTTCCTTTTATAGCCATGACGTTGTCAGATTTATTTTTTTTTATTTATGAGTTTGACTGTTCTTCTGGTATCGTTCGCAACTCTTAAAGTGATCGCAGCTCATCATTTGAGTTTTGCTTCTTGTTTAGATACATTTAGCCATAGTCGTTACTTCTTCCGGACAATGATAGTAACTGAAAAGAAAAACAAATCATTTTCTGGTATAAACAATTTATTTCGAGTTTTTTTTTATATTAAAAGGACATTTAACTTACTAAAAATAACACTAAAGAATGGGCTATTTGAAGTACCTTGATTTTGTGATGAGTTATCATAACATAGAAGTTGTGTTTGAATAACAAAGTTACAAACTATCAGATAAAGATGAAATTATGGGCACATGTATTCTTTCTTTAATCAATGCCTCAACTCCTTGAGAAGCAAAATCTGACACACCGCAAGACACATTACATTTGGGTGAAAAATTAACTTTCAAACCAGTAAAGTTTGATTAAGAATTTTAATCCTGAAATTGTATATGAAGTCTCAAAATCTGCAAAACAGAAAACTGGGGAGAGGTTTTGGATAATACTGCTTCTGCTTGGTGGAAATAGATTATGATTCTGTTCCGTCCATGCAATACATTATTTGATGCTACCGATTCTCATACTTTTTTTAACCTTGCTCGCCTTTTATCCGCTTCAAAACCACAACTCCATGTCAAATATAGTCTATGGAATTTCTTAAGTTTGTTTCGATTTATGAGTATATCAAATGGTATGAATTACAGTTTATTATTGAAAATGATTAAAACTTATAAAAAGTTAAACTAACAAAAATCAAAATATATTGAAGAATACTTATGTAGTTACTTGATACTGTTACAGTTATGATTTGAATAAATAAAACTGCTGTAAAAAATATTTTTGTTGAAGGTCGTACTTTGACAAATAATTGTTTAATTTTTATTCATTAATTGTGACTTAAATGGAGAGCTGTGTAATATGCTCTCCTACCTAATGTCCTTATTTATATTTGTTGTAACCCTACTATAGAGCTTATTTATTTGAACTGTAAATAAACAAAACGACATGTTGGGTCATATGATATCTACACCATTATTTCTTTAACTTTCCCGTATAATTTGATAGTCCCTACATTACCTAGACATATCTGTGATAGCCTGTTATTTTATGTATTTTGTATATTTTTATATTATTAGTAATTGATATTAGTACATATTTGAATAAAGTTATATTATTAGCTTATTAATTACATTCTGTAATTAATTATTAGTATTATGTGTTATTCTATTTTAACTTATTGACATGGACTATTGACGGACGAATTCTATTCTTATGCTTTGGTTAAGTCTGATTTCACTGTAGTTATTACTTTATTTTCACGGTTGATTTGAGCGCTTTCGGACATTTCTTCTATTGGTCAGTACTTTTTGCGGTTTAATTCTTTTGTTCTATATCTTGTGGGAAGACATCTTGTGGTCAACACCTATATTTTACCTGTCTGCAAATAACAATCTTTACAATAACAATTCTGTGATTTGGAGTTTTATAAATAAGGTCAGTCCTATATCTTTCTTTATTAACTTTGCAATAACTGTCCTATAGTTCATATTTTACACGTATGCATGTTGAGATTGAATGTCGAGAACGAGAGCTAAATTTCATAACAAAAGAGAACGTAAATATATATTAAAACATACGAAGAGTTGAATTTTACGATCATATAAAATAATACTTCAATAGCCTATTAAATCTGGTATAATGATTTGAAGATAAAGTTTACATATAAATTGAATGATTGCGAGTGTCGAGTGGACCGAAAGAATGTTGTAATGTTTAAGGTTCATCATAACCTTTTGGCTAAAATGGCCGTATTTACACCCCAAATTTTACTCTGAGTACAGCCTAACCTATATACACCTGCAACAGTTTTAAGGGATGGCAGGAACTAGATATATAAATTTTAAATGAATTTTGTGTTTCAGAAAATTATAAACTTTTCTAGATTTTGCTATCCTTTTTTTTTCGTTCCTGCAGAAGGTGCAAAAATTAACTAAGTGGTGAAAACGATTGAGAAGCTCCCCTCATATAATCAATGTTGTGAGTAGTATTGATTTAAATGGACAATAGATGGACAATAGACACCTGTAAACAATAGGTGATTTAACAGGTTTAAACTGTGTAACTGAGTAGACCGTATCAAATGAAACTCGGGTGTTTGTTTATTTTGCTATCTTCTGCAGACTGGAAAAAAATGACCATCAAAATCCAGGTAAGTTTTTAATTTTCTGAAACGTAGACTTCATATAACTTTTATATATCTAGTTCCTGCCATACCTTAAAACTTTCCTGGGTGTACCAGTTTGTCTGTACTCATAGTAATTTTGGAGGTGTAAACACGGCCATATTTTTCAATTCCTTATGATGAACCTTAAGGTTCATGTGGACCCTATGGCTAAAATGGCCGTATTTTCACCTCAAAATTTTCTCTGAGTATAGGCAAACCTGTGCATCTGGAAAAGTTTTAAGGCATAGCATGCCCTAGACAAATAGAATTCAAATGCATTGTATGATTTAGAAAATTCATAACTTAACTGGATTTTGCCGTACACTTTTTTTCGTCTCTGCAGAAGATGATAAAATTAACAATCAGTTGAGTTTACTTTGATATGGTCCACTCAGGTACACAGTTTAAATAACCAATTATTGTCAGGTATCTATTGTCCATCTAATGTCCATGTCAATTAAAAATGCTCACTTTATTTTTTACCTGTGGGGAAGTTCTCAAACCTGTTTCCCAACTTAGTTTATTTTGGCACCTTCTGGAGGAATGAAAAAAAGTGCACAGCAAAATCCTGGTAAGTTTTTATTTTTCTAAAACATAAAACATACTTGAAAGTCATTTATCTAGGGCATGCTATGCCTGAATTTTTTTACAGATGCGCAGGTTTGTCTGTACTCAGAGTAAATTTTGAGGTGAAAATACGGCCATTTTAGCCATAGGATCCACATGAACCTTAAAGGTTAATCGAATTAAGGTAAATCGATATAAAAACTAAAAATAGATATCTAGGTTGATATTGATTTTTACTATAAACAATAAACATTGCTTAACAAAGATTTATAATAAACATTTTTGTTATACAGGTATATTTAAACCTTACTGTATTAAAGATGTAGTGTGTAATATGGTTTATATGGAAATGTGCCACTTGCACGATATGTGAGGTAAGCTAAGTGTATTTGTATTCTTGCTTCGCTTAGCTTTAGTTTTTAATATTTGCTTTGCTTTTATTGTTACTTTTTGTGATTGTTGCTTTTTGATTTAACAAGCATGCAGCTTACGTTTTTGTCGTTTTTATTATCAACACAAGTATTGCTCAATAGACTTTGGTTTGAGACAGCATATGAGAACATGTAATACAATAATTTAAAGTCGAATTGGTATAATTGTAATTGAGACAAGTAATTGATATGGTATCCACATTATATATTTTTGTGATCAGATACATATGTATGCAGCTAAATAAGTTTGCATGATAATGAATTACGAACATAAGTTTTAATTATTATTACTTAGTAAACAGATTTATCTTTCTGTAATTTATAAGTACATTTATATTTTACAGGGCTTTATTTACATTACCATATAGTATTGAACTTCGTTAGTCTGAAATAAAAGTTACTGAACCCTATTCAGAAGTTTAGTTATTATTTACTAAAAGCCTCAAGAAACCGGCTTTTACATAATGCAATCCCTTAAAGGAAGTCATACTAAAAATTGCACTGATAATGAAACGAATTCTTGAATAAAGCTAAACAATAAACATTATCAAAGCAATTCAAAAAGGAATGAAAGAAATAACCCCTTTAAATTAAAAATGTAGATCTTAAAGCTAACACACTAACAGAACATTTCAGATTACTGGATCCACCATTGGTAAGAATATTATTTACATAGAAAATTAAATTAAGTTGACCCTTTCAATTTTATTTTAAAGGCATTTATTTTTAGCATTTTAATTTTTTTAATGATCTTATTTAATGAAATCGTATTTGATTTTAAGAGTTTGATTCAAACAGTATCTATGAAATAATTTATTTATAATTGTTGTAACCATACTATAGAGCGTATTTATTTGAACTGTAAATAAACAAAACGACATGTTGGGTCATATGATGTCTACACCATTATTTCTTTAACTTTCCAGTATAATTTGATAGTCCCTACATTACCTAGACGTATCCATAATGCAATCCCTTAAAGGAAGTCATACTAAAAATTGCACCGATAATGAAACGAATTCTTAATAAAGCTAAACAAGTTGAACCTTTGGCACTTTACAATATTTTAATTTTGTAAAAAAAATCAAAATTTCTTTCTTCTATTATATATTATCAAGATGCTTGATTTGTTGATTGACAACATATTTGTTACGTTCGGAGGACGTGTTTTTCAACAGACTGTCGGCATTCTAATGGGAACAAATTGTGCCCTTTACTTGTCGACTTTTTTCTTTATTATTATGAGGCTGACTTCATGCAAGAACTTCTTAAGAAAAAGATAAGAAGTTAGCGATATAGATGATGTTCTTTCACTAAATAATTCAAAATTTGGTGACTTTGTGGAACGCATCTATCCCATCGAACTAGAGATAAAGGATACTACAAATACAGTTAAGTCGGCCTCATATCTTGACTTACATTTAGAAATTGACAATGAGAGTCGGTTGAAGACAAAAGAGATACAGCTTTCTAATTGTGAACTTTTCTCAATTAGAAAGCTCTGATTCCTTTCACGAATTTGGCTATACTTTTTGGACCTTTTGGATTATAGCTCTTCATCTTTTATATATGCTTTGGATTTCAAATATTTTGGCCACGAGCATCACTGAAGAGACATGTATTGTCGAAATGCGCATCTGGTGCAACAAAATTGGTACCGTTGATTTTATTTCATTTCTAAAGCCTCGGTCACACCTTACCGGATAGCTCGAACGGACCCCCTAACGGATAACTTTTTTTCAATCCGTTCATGTCCGTTCTTATCCGTTAGACGTCCGTCCATATCCGTTGCATGTCCGTTAAGCGTACGTTTTATCCGTCGACGTCCGTTCTGTCCGGTGGAAAATTTTGAGCATGTTCAAAACTTTGAACGGACGTCCAACGGATAAAATGTCCGTTGAACGTCCGTTAGGCGTCCGTTTTGTACGGTACTCGTCCGTTTCGTTTCCGTTTTGTATCCGTTACGTGCCCGTTATACATCCGTTGGAGGTCTGGAAGATAAATGCACCAACGGACTTCTACCGGACGTTTAACGGATAAAACGGATGTTGAACGGATGAAAACGGACTTCTACCGGATGTATAATGGATAAAACGGATGATGAACGGATCTGAAACGGATAAATGCCAATTGAAAATTTCGCGTCAGAAATGCCAATTATTGCTATGTCAGATTTCTTAAGGTTCATGAATTCTTATTATTCATAATCTATCTTAAGGTATAGGCACGTCTTCACAATCAAACAGTTCTTATTTAGGCCAGACACTGCCCTTTGGCGGAATTTTGAAGAACAAACTAAAACAACTTACACAGAAACATTTTGAATATTTATGCGATTTGCATGTATTATTATTGTCGCTTTTTAGTTTTCCGTATATCGTGTCCATCCGTTTTATCCAGTACGCTTCCGTTAGGTGTCCGTTTTATGCGGTACTCGTCCGTTGGATGTACGTTCGACGTCCGTTCTGTCCGATACGTGTTCGTTTCTCGTACATTACATATCCGGTGTGTGTCCATTATGCATCCGTTACACGTCCGTTTTATTCGTTCAGATCATCAAC